>NC_138780.1:178563335-178626533 GCF_965119305.1 Pelophylax lessonae | reverse complement strand
GTATAGGTGAGTAGAGGTGTAGTATAGTAGGTATAGGTGAGTAGAGGTGGGAGTATAGTAGGTATAGGTGTGTAGAGGTGGAGTATTGTAGGTATAGGTGAGTAGAGGTGGAGTATAGCAGGTATAGGTGAGTAGAGGTGGAGTATAGTAGGTAGAGGTGAGTAGAGGTGGAGTATAGTAGGTATAGGTGAGTAGAGGTGGAGTATAGTAGGTATAGGTGAGTAGATGTGGAGTATAGTAGGTAGAGGTGGAGTATAGTAGGTATAGGTGAGTAGAGGTGGAGTATAGTAGGTATAGGTGAGTAGAGGTGGAGTATAGTAGGTAGAGGTGGAGTATAGTAGGTATAGGTGAGTAGAGGCGGAGTATAGGTGAGTAGAGGCGGAGTATAGTAGGTAGAGATGGAGTATAGTAGGTATAGGTGAGTAGAGGTGGAGTAAAGTAGGTATAGGTGAGTAGAGGTGGAGTATAGTAGGTATAGGTGAGTAGAGGTGGAGTATAGTAGGTATAGGTGAGTAGAGGTGAGAGTATAGTAGGTATAGGTGAGTAGAGGTGGAGTATAGTAGGTATAGGTGATTAGAGGAGGAGTATAGTAGGTATAGGTGAGTAGAGGAAGAGTATAGTAGGTATAGGTGAGTAGAGGTGAGAGTATAGTAGGTATAGGTGAGTAGAGGTGGAGTATAGTAGGTATAGGTGAGTAGAGGTAGAGTATAGTAGGTATAGGTGAGTAGAGGTGGAGTATAGTAGGTATAGGTGAGTGGAGGTGAGAGTATAGTAGGTAGAGGTGAGTAGAGGTGGAGTATAGTAGGTATAGGTGAGTAGAGGTAGAGTATAGTAGGTATAGGTGAGTAGAGGTGGAGTATAGTAGGTATAGGGGAGTAGAGGTGAGGTATAGTAGGTATAGGTAAGTGGAGGTGAGAGTATAGTAGGTATAGGTGAGTAGAGGTGAGAGTATAGTAGGTATAGGTGAGTAGAGGTGAGAGTATAGTAGGTATAGGTGAGTGGAGGTTTAGTATAGTAGGTATAGGTGAGTAGAGGTGGAGTATAGTAGGTATAGGTGAGTAGAGGTGGAGTATAGTAGGTATAGGTAAGTGGAGGTGAGAGTATAGTAGGTAGAGGTGAGTAGAGGTGGAGTATAGTAGGTATAGGTGAGTAGAGGTAGAGTATAGTAGGTATAGGTGAGTAGAGGTGGAGTATAGTAGGTATAGGTGAGTAGAGGTGAGAGTATAGTAGGTATAGGTAAGTGGAGGTGAGAGTATAGTAGGTATAGGTGAGTAGAGGTGAGAGTATAGTAGGTATAGGTGAGTAGAGGTGAGAGTATAGTAGGTATAGGTGAGTAGAGGTGAGAGTATAGTAGGTATAGGTGAGTGGAGGTTAGTATAGTAGGTATAGGTGAGTAGAGGTGGAGTATAGTAGGTATAGGTGAGTAGAGGTGGAGTATAGTAGGTAGAGGTGAGTAGAGGTGGAGTATAGTAGGTATAGGTGAGTAGAGGTGGAGTATAGTAGGTATAGGTGAGTAGAGGTGGAGTATAGTAGGTATAGGTGAGTAGAGGTGGAGTATAGTAGGTATAGGTGAGTAGAGGTGAGAGTATAGTAGGTATAGGTAAGTGGAGGTGAGAGTATAGTAGGTATAGGTGAGTAGAGGTGAGAGTATAGTAGGTATAGGTGAGTAGAGGTGAGAGTATAGTAGGTATAGGTGAGTGGAGGTTTAGTATAGTAGGTATAGGTGAGTAGAGGTGGAGTATAGTAGGTATAGGTGAGTAGAGGTGGAGTATAGTAGGTATAGGTGAGTAGAGGTGGAGTATAGTAGGTAGAGGTGAGTAGAGGTGGAGTATAGTAGGTATAGGTGAGTAGAGGTGGAGTATAGTAGGTATAGGTGAGTAGAGGTAGAGTATAGTAGGTATAGGTGAGTAGAGGTGGAGTATAGTAGGTATAGGTGAGTAGAGGTGAGAGTATAGTAGGTATAGGTAAGTGGAGGTGAGAGTATAGTAGGTATAGGTGAGTAGAGGTGAGAGTATAGTAGGTATAGGTGAGTAGAGGTGAGAGTATAGTAGGTATAGGTGAGTGGAGGTTTAGTATAGTAGGTATAGGTGAGTAGAGGTGGAGTATAGTAGGTATAGGTGAGTAGAGGTGGAGTATAGTAGGTAGAGGTGAGTAGAGGTGGAGTATAGTAGGTATAGGTGAGTAGAGGTGGAGTATAGTAGGTATAGGTGAGTAGAGGTGAGAGTATAGTAGGTATAGGTGAGTAGAGGTGAGAGTATAGTAGGTATAGGTGAGTAGAGGTGAGAGTATAGTAGGTATAGGTAAGTGGAGGTGAGAGTATAGTAGGTATAGGTGAGTAGAGGTGAGAGTATAGTAGGTATAGGTGAGTAGAGGTGAGAGTATAGTAGGTATAGGTGAGTGGAGGTTTAGTATAGTAGGTATAGGTGAGTAGAGGTGGAGTATAGTAGGTATAGGTGAGTAGAGGTGGAGTATAGTAGGTAGAGGTGAGTAGAGGTGGAGTATAGTAGGTATAGGTGAGTAGAGGTGGAGTATAGTAGGTATAGGTGAGAGTATAGTAGGTATAGGTGAGTAGAGGTGGAGTATAGTAGGTATAGGTGAGTAGAGGTGAGAGTATAGTAGGTATAGGTGAGTGGAGGTGGAGTATAGCAGGTAGAGGTGAGTAGAGGTGGAGTATAGTAGGTAGAGGTGAGTAGAGGTGGAGTATAGTAGGTATAGGTGAGTAGAGGTGGAGTATAGTAGGTATAGGTGAGAGGTGTATAGTAGGTATAGGTGTGTAGAGGTGAGAGTATAGTAGGTATAGGTGAGTAGAGGTGGAGTATAGTAGGTATAGGTGAGTAGAGGTGGAGTATAGTAGGTAGAGGTGGACTATAGTAGGTATAGGTGAGTAGAGGTGGAGTATAGTAGGTATAGGTGAGTAGAGGTGGAGTATAGTAGGTAGAGGTGGAGTATAGTAGGTATAGGTGAGTAGAGGTGGATTATAGTAGGTATAGGTGAGAGTATAGTAGGTATAGGTGAGTAGAGGTGGAGTATAGTAGGTATAGGTGAGTAGAGGTGAGAGTATAGTAGGTATAGGTGAGTGGAGGTGGAGTATAGCAGGTAGAGGTGAGTAGAGGTGGAGTATAGTAGGTAGAGGTGGAGTATAGTAGGTATAGGTGAGTAGAGGTGGAGTATAGTAGGTATAGGTGAGTAGAGGTGGAGTATAGTAGGTATAGGTGAGTATAGGTGGAGTATAGTAGGTATAGGTGAGTAGAGGTGAGAGTATAGTAGGTATAGGTGAGTAGAGGTGAGAGTATAGTAGGTATAGGTGAGTAGAGGTGGAGTATAGTAGGTATAGGTGAGTAGAGGTGGAGTATAGTAGGTATAGGTGAGTAGAGGAGGAGTATAGTAGGTATAGGTGAGTAGAGGTGGAGTATAGTAGGTATAGGTGAGTAGAGGTGGAGTATAGTAGGTATAGGTGAGTAGAGGTGGAGTATAGTAGGTATAGGTGAGTAGAGGTGAGAGTATAGTAGGTATAGGTGAGTAGAGGTGAGAGTATAGTAGGTATAGGTGAGTAGAGGTGAGAGTATAGTAGGTATAGGTGAGTAGAGGTGGAGTATAGTAGGTATAGGTGAGTAGAGGTGGAGTATAGTAGGTATAGGTGAGTAGAGGAGGAGTATAGTAGGTATAGGTGAGTAGAGGTGGAGTATAGTAGGTATAGGTGAGAGTATAGTAGGTATAGGTGAGTAGAGGTGGAGTATAGTAGGTATAGGTGAGTAGAGGTGGAGTATAGTAGGTATAGGTGAGAGTATAGTAGGTATAGGTGAGTAGAGGTGGAGTATAGTAGGTATAGGTGAGTAGAGGTGAGAGTATAGTAGGTATAGGTGAGTGGAGGTGGAGTATAGCAGGTAGAGGTGAGTAGAGGTGGAGTATAGTAGGTAGAGGTGAGTAGAGGTGGAGTATAGTAGGTATAGGTGAGTAGAGGTGGAGTATAGTAGGTATAGGTGGAGTATAGTAGGTATAGGTGAGTAGAGGTGAGAGTATAGTAGGTATAGGTGAGTAGAGGTGGAGTATAGTAGGTATAGGTGAGTAGAGGTGGAGTATAGTAGGTAGAGGTGGACTATAGTAGGTATAGGTGAGTAGAGGTGGAGTATAGTAGGTATAGGTGAGTAGAGGTGGAGTATAGTAGGTAGAGGTGGAGTATAGTAGGTATAGGTGAGTAGAGGTGGAGTATAGTAGGTATAGGTGAGAGTATAGTAGGTATAGGTGAGTAGAGGTGGAGTATAGTAGGTATAGGTGAGTAGAGGTGAGAGTATAGTAGGTATAGGTGAGTGGAGGTGGAGTATAGCAGGTAGAGGTGAGTAGAGGTGGAGTATAGTAGGTAGAGGTGGAGTATAGTAGGTATAGGTGAGTAGAGGTGGAGTATAGTAGGTATAGGTGAGTAGAGGTGGAGTATAGTAGGTATAGTGTGAGTATAGGTGGAGTATAGTAGGTATAGGTGAGTAGAGGTGAGAGTATAGTAGGTATAGGTGAGTAGAGGTGAGAGTATAGTAGGTATAGGTGAGTAGAGGTGGAGTATAGTAGGTATAGGTGAGTAGAGGTGGAGTATAGTAGGTATAGGTGAGTAGAGGAGGAGTATAGTAGGTATAGGTGAGTAGAGGTGGAGTATAGTAGGTATAGGTGAGTAGAGGTGGAGTATAGTAGGTATAGGTGAGTAGAGGTGGAGTATAGTAGGTATAGGTGAGTAGAGGTGAGAGTATAGTAGGTATAGGTGAGTAGAGGTGAGAGTATAGTAGGTATAGGTGAGTAGAGGTGAGAGTATAGTAGGTATAGGTGAGTAGAGGTGGAGTATAGTAGGTATAGGTGAGTAGAGGTGGAGTATAGTAGGTATAGGTGAGTAGAGGAGGAGTATAGTAGGTATAGGTGAGTAGAGGTGGAGTATAGTAGGTATAGGTGAGTAGAGGTGGAGTATAGTAGGTATAGGTGAGTAGAGGTGGAGTATAGTAGGTATAGGTGAGTAGAGGTGAGAGTATAGTAGGTATAGGTGAGTAGAGGTGAGAGTATAGTAGGTATAGGTGAGTAGAGGTGGAGTATAGTAGGTATAGGTGAGTAGAGGTGAGAGTATAGTAGGTATAGGTGAGTAGAGGTGAGAGTATAGTAGGTATAGGTGAGTAGAGGTGGAGTATAGTAGGTATAGGTGAGTGGAGGTGGAGTATAGCAGGTAGAGGTGAGTAGAGGTGGAGTATAGTAGGTAGAGGTGAGTAGAGGTGGAGTATAGTAGGTATAGGTGAGTAGAGGTGGAGTATAGTAGGTATAGGTGAGAGTATAGTAGGTATAGGTGAGTAGAGGTGAGAGTATAGTAGGTATAGGTGAGTAGAGGTGAGAGTATAGTAGGTATAGGTGAGTAGAGGTGGAGTATAGTAGGTATAGGTGAGTAGAGGTGGAGTATAGTAGGTAGAGGTGAGAGTATAGTAGGTATAGGTGAGTAGAGGTGAGAGTATAGTAGGTATAGGTGAGTAGAGGTGAGAGTATAGTAGGTATAGGTGAGTAGAGGTGGAGTATAGTAGGTATAGGTGAGTAGAGGTGGAGTATAGCAGGTATAGGTGAGTAGAGGTGGAGTATAGTAGGTATAGGTGAGTAGAGGTGAGAGTATAGTAGGTATAGGTGAGTAGAGGTGGAGTATAGTAGGTATAGGTGAGTAGAGGTGGAGTATTGTAGGTATAGGTGAGTAGAGGTGGAGTATAGCAGGTATAGGTGAGTAGAGGTGGAGTATAGTAGGTATAGGTGAGTAGAGGTGGAGTATAGTAGGTATAGGTGAGTAGAGGTGGAGTATTGTAGGTATAGGTGAGTAGAGGTGGAGTATAGCAGGTAGAGGTGGAGTATAGTAGGTAGAGGTGAGTAGAGGTGGAGTATAGTAGGTATAGGTGAGTAGAGGTGGAGTATAGTAGGTAGAGGTGGAGTAGAGGTGGAGTATAGTAGGTATAGGTGAGTAGAGGTGAAGTATAGTAGGTATAGGTGAGTAGAGGTGGAGTATAGTAGGTAGAGGTGGAGTATAGTAGGTATAGGTGAGTAGAGGCGGAGTATAGTAGGTATAGGTGAGTAGAGGCGGAGTATAGCAGGTATAGGTGAGTAGAGGCGGAGTATAGTAGGTAGAGATGGAGTATAGTAGGTATAGGTGAGTAGAGGTGGAGTATAGTAGGTATAGGTGAGTAGAGGTGGAGTATAGTAGGTAGAGGTGGAGTATAGTAGGTATAGGTGAGTAGAGGTGGAGTATAGTAGGTATAGGTGAGTAGAGGTGAGAGTATAGTAGGTATAGGTGAGTAGAGGTGGAGTATAGTAGGTATAGGTGAGTAGAGGTGGAGTATAGTAGGTATAGGTGAGTAGAGGAGGAGTATAGTAGGTATAGGTGAGTAGAGGAAGAGTATAGTAGGTATAGGTGAGTAGAGGTGAGAGTATAGTAGGTATAGGTGAGTAGAGGTGGAGTATAGTAGGTATAGGTGAGTAGAGGTGGAGTATAGTAGGTAGAGGTGAGAGTATAGTAGGTATAGGTGAGTAGAGATGGAGTAAAGGGGAGTATAGGTGAGTAGAGGTGGAGTATAGCAGGTATAGGTGAGTAGAGGCGGAGTATAGTAGGTATAGGTGAGTAGAGGTGGAGTATAGTAGGTATAGGTGATTAGAGGCGGAGTATAGGTGAGTAGAGGCGGAGTATAGTAGGTAGAGATGGAGTATAGTAGGTATAGGTGAGTAGAGGCGGAGTATAGCAGGTATAGGTGAGTAGAGACGGAGTATAGTAGGTAGAGATGGAGTATAGTAGGTAAAGGTGAGTAGAGGTGAGAGTATAGTAGGTATAGGTGAGTATAGGTGGAGTATAGTAGGTAGAGGTGAGAGTATAGTAGGTATAGGTGAGTAGAGATGGAGTAAAGGGGAGTATAGGTGAGTAGAGGCGGAGTATAGCAGGTATAGGTGAGTAGAGGCGGAGTATAGCAGGTATGGGTGAGTAGAGGCGGAGTATAGCAGGTATAGGTGAGTAGAGGCGGAGTATAGTAGGTATAGGTGAGTAGAGGTGGAGTATAGTAGGTATAGGTGAGTAGAGGTGGAGTATAGTAGGTATAGGTGAGTAGAGGTGGAGTATAGTAGGTATAGGTGAGTAGAGGTGGAGTATAGTAGGTAGAGGTGAGAGTATAGTAGGTATAGGTGAGTAGAGGTATGAGTATAGTAGGTATAGGTGAGTAGAGGTGGAGTATAGTAGGTATAGGTGAGTAGAGGTGGAGTATAGCAGGTATAGGTGAGTAGAGGTGGAGTATAGTAGGTATAGGTGAGTAGAGGTGAGAGTATAGTAGGTATAGGTGAGTAGAGGTGGAGTATAGTAGGTATAGGTGAGTAGAGGTGGAGTATTGTAGGTATAGGTGAGTAGAGGTGGAGTATAGCAGGTATAGGTGAGTAGAGGTGTAGTATAGTAGGTATAGGTGAGTAGAGGTGGAGTATAGTAGGTATAGGTGTGTAGAGGTGGAGTATTGTAGGTATAGGTGAGTAGAGGTGGAGTATAGCAGGTATAGGTGAGTAGAGGTGGAGTATAGTAGGTAGAGGTGAGTAGAGGTGGAGTATAGTAGGTATAGGTGAGTAGAGGTGGAGTATAGTAGGTATAGGTGAGTAGATGTGGAGTATAGTAGGTAGAGGTGGAGTATAGTAGGTATAGGTGAGTAGAGGTGGAGTATAGTAGGTATAGGTGAGTAGAGGTGGAGTATAGTAGGTAGAGGTGGAGTATAGTAGGTATAGGTGAGTAGAGGCGGAGTATAGGTGAGTAGAGGCGGAGTATAGTAGGTAGAGATGGAGTATAGTAGGTATAGGTGAGTAGAGGTGGAGTAAAGTAGGTATAGGTGAGTAGAGATGGAGTATAGTAGGTATAGGTGAGTAGAGGTGGAGTATAGTAGGTATAGGTGAGTAGAGGTGAGAGTATAGTAGGTATAGGTGAGTAGAGGTGGAGTATAGTAGGTATAGGTGATTAGAGGAGGAGTATAGTAGGTATAGGTGAGTAGAGGAAGAGTATAGTAGGTATAGGTGAGTAGAGGTGAGAGTATAGTAGGTATAGGTGAGTAGAGGTGGAGTATAGTAGGTATAGGTGAGTAGAGGTGGAGTATAGTAGGTAGAGGTGAGAGTATAGTAGGTATAGGTGAGTAGAGATGGAGTAAAGGGGAGTATAGGTGAGTAGAGGTGGAGTATAGCAGGTATAGGTGAGTAGAGGCGGAGTATAGCAGGTATAGGTGAGTAGAGGCGGAGTATAGTAGGTATAGGTGAGTAGAGGTGGAGTATAGTAGGTATAGGTGATTAGAGGCGGAGTATAGGTGAGTAGAGGCGGAGTATAGTAGGTATAGGTGAGTAGAGGCGGAGTATAGCAGGTATAGGTGAGTAGAGGCGGAGTATAGTAGGTAGACAATGGAGTATAGTAGGTAAAGGTGAGTAGAGGTGAGAGTATAGTAGGTAGAGGTGGAGTATAGTAGGTATAGGTGAGTAGAGGTGGAGTATAGTAGGTATAGGTGAGTAGAGGTGGAGTATAGTAGGTAGAGGTGGAGTATAGTAGGTATAGGTGAGTAGAGGCGGAGTATAGCAGGTATAGGTGAGTAGAGGCGGAGTATAGTAGGTAGAGATGGAGTATAGTAGGTATAGGTGAGTAGAGGTGGAGTATAGTAGGTATAGGTGAGTAGAGGTGGAGTATAGTAGGTATAGGTGAGTAGAGGTGGAGTATAGTAGGTATAGGTGAGTAGAGGTGAGAGTATAGTAGGTATAGGTGAGTAGAGGTGGAGTATAGTAGGTATAGGTGAGTAGAGGAGGAGTATAGTAGGTATAGGTGAGTAGAGGAAGAGTATAGTAGGTATAGGTGAGTAGAGGTGAGAGTATAGTAGGTATAGGTGAGTAGAGGTGGAGTATAGTAGGTAGAGGTGAGAGTATAGTAGGTATAGGTGAGTAGAGATGGAGTAAAGGGGAGTATAGGTGAGTAGAGGTGGAGTATAGCAGGTATAGGTGAGTAGAGGCGGAGTATAGCAGGTATAGGTGAGTAGAGGCGGAGTATAGTAGGTATAGGTGAGTAGAGGTGGAGTATAGTAGGTATAGGTGAGTAGAGGCGGAGTATAGGTGAGTAGAGGCGGAGTATAGTAGGTAGAGATGGAGTATAGTAGGTATAGGTGAGTAGAGGCGGAGTATAGCAGGTATAGGTGAGTAGAGGCGGAGTATAGTAGGTAGAGATGGAGTATAGTAGGTAAAGGTGAGTAGAGGTGAGAGTATAGTAGGTATAGGTGAGTATAGGTGGAGTATAGTAGGTAGAGGTGGAGTATAGTAGGTATGGTGGAGTATAGTAGGTATAGGTGAGTAGAGGTGGAGTATAGTAGGTAGAGGTGGAGTATAGTAGGTATAGGTGAGTAGAGGCGGAGTATAGCAGGTATAGGTGAGTAGAGGCGGAGTATAGTAGGTAGAGATGGAGTATAGTAGGTATAGGTGAGTAGAGGTGGAGTATAGTAGGTATAGGTGAGTAGAGGTGGAGTATAGTAGGTATAGGTGAGTAGAGGTGGAGTATAGTAGGTATAGGTGAGTAGAGGTGAGAGTATAGTAGGTATAGGTGAGTAGAGGTGGAGTATAGTAGGTATAGGTGAGTAGAGGAGGAGTATAGTAGGTATAGGTGAGTAGAGGAAGAGTATAGTAGGTATAGGTGAGTAGAGGTGAGAGTATAGTAGGTATAGGTGAGTAGAGGTCGAGTATAGTAGGTATAGGTGAGTAGAGGTGGAGTATAGTAGGTAGAGGTGAGAGTATAGTAGGTATAGGTGAGTAGAGATGGAGTAAAGGGGAGTATAGGTGAGTAGAGGTGGAGTATAGCAGGTATAGGTGAGTAGAGGCGGAGTATAGCAGGTATAGGTGAGTAGAGGCGGAGTATAGTAGGTATAGGTGAGTAGAGGTGGAGTATAGTAGGTATAGGTGATTAGAGGCGGAGTATAGGTGAGTAGAGGCGGAGTATAGTAGGTAGAGATGGAGTATAGTAGGTATAGGTGAGTAGAGGCGGAGTATAGCAGGTATAGGTGAGTAGAGGCGGAGTATAGTAGGTAGAGATGGAGTATAGTAGGTAAAGGTGAGTAGAGGTGAGAGTATAGTAGGTATAGGTGAGTATAGGTGGAGTATAGTAGGTAGAGGTGAGTAGAGATGGAGTAAAGGGGAGTATAGGTGAGTAGAGGCGGAGTATAGCAGGTATAGGTGAGTAGAGGTGGAGTATAGTAGGTATAGGTGAGTAGAGGTGGAGTATAGCAGGTATAGGTGAGTAGAGGTGGAGTATAGTAGGTATAGGTGAGTAGAGGTGGAGTATAGTAGGTATAGGTGAGTAGAGGTGAGAGTATAGTAGGTATAGGTGAGTAGAGGTGAGAGTATAGTAGGTATAGGTGAGTAGAGGTGAGAGTATAGTAGGTATAGGTGAGTAGAGGTGGAGTATAGTAGGTATTGGTGAGTAGAGGTGGAGTATAGTAGGTATAGGTGAGTAGAGGTGGAGTATAGTAGGTATAGGTGAGTAGAGATGGAGTATAGTAGGTATAGGTGAGTAGAGGAAGAGTATAGTAGGTATAGGTGAGTAGAGGAGGAGTATAGTAGGTATAGGTGAGTAGAGGTGGAGTATAGTAGGTATAGGTGAGTAGAGGTGGAGTATAGTAGGTATAGGTGAGTAGAGGTGGAGTATAGTAGGTATAGGTAAGTAGAGGTGAGAGTATAGTAGGTATAGGTGAGTAGAGGTGGAGTATAGTAGGTATAGGTAAGTAGAGGTGAGAGTATAGTAGGTATAGGTGAGTAGAGGTGAGAGTATAGTAGGTATAGGTGAGTAGAGGAGGAGTATAGTAGGTATGGGTGAGTAAAGGAGAGCGTATAGTAGGTATAGGTGAGTAGAGGGGGAGTATTGTAGGTATAGGTGAGTAGAGGTGGAGTATAGTAGGTATAGGTGAGTAGAGGTGGAGTATAGTAGGTATAGGTGAGTAGAGATGGAGTATAGTAGGTATAGGTGAGTAGAGGAAGAGTATAGTAGGTATAGGTGAGTAGAGGAGGAGTATAGTAGGTATAGGTGAGTAGAGGTGGAGTATAGTAGGTAGAGGTGGAGTATAGTAGGTATAGGTGAGTAGAGGTGGAGTATAGTAGGTATAGGTAAGTAGAGGTGAGAGTATAGTAGGTATAGGTGAGTAGAGGTGGAGTATAGTAGGTATAGGTAAGTAGAGGTGAGAGTATAGTAGGTATAGGTGAGTAGAGGCGGAGTATAGCAGGTATAGGTGAGTAGAGGCGGAGTATAGTAGGTAGAGATGGAGTATAGTAGGTATAGGTGAGTAGAGGTGGAGTATAGTAGGTATAGGTGAGTAGAGGTGGAGTATAGTAGGTATAGGTGAGTAGAGGTGGAGTATAGTAGGTATAGGTGAGTAGAGGTGAGAGTATAGTAGGTATAGGTGAGTAGAGGTGGAGTATAGTAGGTATAGGTAAGTAGAGGTGAGAGTATAGTAGGTATAGGTGAGTAGAGGTGAGAGTATAGTAGGTATAGGTGAGTAGAGGAGGAGTATAGTAGGTATGGGTGAGTAAAGGAGAGCGTATAGTAGGTATAGGTGAGTAGAGGTGGAGTATAGTAGGTAGAGGTGAGAGTATAGTAGGTATAGGTGAGTAGAGATGGAGTAAAGGGGAGTATAGGTGAGTAGAGGTGGAGTATAGCAGGTATAGGTGAGTAGAGGCGGAGTATAGCAGGTATAGGTGAGTAGAGGCGGAGTATAGTAGGTATAGGTGAGTAGAGGTGGAGTATAGTAGGTAGAGGCGGAGTATAGTAGGTAGAGATGGAGTATAGTAGGTATAGGTGAGTAGAGGCGGAGTATAGCAGGTATAGGTGAGTAGAGGCGGAGTATAGTAGGTAGAGATGGAGTATAGTAGGTAAAGGTGAGTATAGGTGAGAGTATAGTAGGTATAGGTGAGTATAGGTGGAGTATAGTAGGTAGAGGTAGAGTATAGTAGGTATAGGTGAGTAGAGGAGGAGTATAGTAGGTATAGGTGAGTAGAGGTGAGAGTATAGTAGGTATAGGTGAGTAGAGGTGGAGTATAGTAGGTATAGGTGAGTAGAGGTGGAGTATAGTAGGTAGAGGTGAGAGTATAGTAGGTATAGGTGAGTAGAGATGGAGTAAAGGGGAGTATAGGTGAGTAGAGGTGGAGTATAGCAGGTATAGGTGAGTAGAGGCGGAGTATAGCAGGTATAGGTGAGTAGAGGCGGAGTATAGTAGGTATAGGTGAGTAGAGGTGGAGTATAGTAGGTATAGGTGATTAGAGGCGGAGTATAGGTGAGTAGAGGCGGAGTATAGTAGGTAGAGATGGAGTATAGTAGGTATAGGTGAGTAGAGGCGGAGTATAGCAGGTATAGGTGAGTAGAGGCGGAGTATAGTAGGTAGAGATGGAGTATAGTAGGTAAAGGTGAGTAGAGGTGAGAGTATAGTAGGTATAGGTGAGTATAGGTGGAGTATAGTAGGTAGAGGTGAGAGTATAGTAGGTATAGGTGAGTAGAGATGGAGTAAAGGGGAGTATAGGTGAGTAGAGGCGGAGTATAGCAGGTATAGTTGAGTAGAGGCGGAGTATAGTAGGTATAGGTGAGTAGAGGTGGAGTATAGTAGGTATAGGTGAGTAGAGGTGGAGTATAGCAGGTATAGGTGAGTAGAGGTGGAGTATAGTAGGTATAGGTGAGTAGAGGTGGAGTATAGTAGGTATAGGTGAGTAGAGGTGAGAGTATAGTAGGTATAGGTGAGTAGAGGTGAGAGTATAGTAGGTATAGGTGAGTAGAGGTGAGAGTATAGTAGGTATAGGTGAGTAGAGGTGGAGTATAGTAGGTATTGGTGAGTAGAGGTGGAGTATAGTAGGTATAGGTGAGTATAGTAGGTATAGGTGAGTAGAGGAAGAGTATAGTAGGTATAGGTGAGTAGAGGAGGAGTATAGTAGGTATAGGTGAGTAGAGGTGAGAGTATAGTAGGTATAGGTGAGTAGAGGAGGAGTATAGTAGGTATAGGTGAGTAGAGGTGGAGTATAGTAGGTAGAGGTGAGAGTATAGTAGGTATAGGTGAGTAGAGATGGAGTAAAGGGGAGTATAGGTGAGTAGAGGTGGAGTATAGCAGGTATAGGTGAGTAGAGGCGGAGTATAGCAGGTATAGGTGAGTAGAGGCGGAGTATAGTAGGTATAGGTGAGTAGAGGTGGAGTATAGTAGGTATAGGTGATTAGAGGCGGAGTATAGGTGAGTAGAGGCGGAGTATAGTAGGTAGAGATGGAGTATAGTAGGTATAGGTGAGTAGAGGCGGAGTATAGCAGGTATAGGTGAGTAGAGGCGGAGTATAGTAGGTAGAGATGGAGTATAGTAGGTAAAGGTGAGTAGAGGTGAGAGTATAGTAGGTATAGGTGAGTATAGGTGGAGTATAGTAGGTAGAGGTGAGTAGAGATGGAGTAAAGGGGAGTATAGGTGAGTAGAGGCGGAGTATAGCAGGTATAGGTGAGTAGAGGTGGAGTATAGTAGGTATAGGTGAGTAGAGGTGGAGTATAGCAGGTATAGGTGAGTAGAGGTGGAGTATAGTAGGTATAGGTGAGTAGAGGTGGAGTATAGTAGGTATAGGTGAGTAGAGGTGAGAGTATAGTAGGTATAGGTGAGTAGAGGTGAGAGTATAG
Source organism: Pelophylax lessonae (assembly GCF_965119305.1). Taxonomy (NCBI): domain Eukaryota; kingdom Metazoa; phylum Chordata; class Amphibia; order Anura; family Ranidae; genus Pelophylax; species Pelophylax lessonae. The sequence goes on along the minus strand of NC_138780.1, from coordinate 178,612,867 downwards.
TAGGTATAGGTGAGTAGAGGTGAGAGTATAGTAGGTATAGGTGAGTAGAGGTGGAGTATAGTAGGTATTGGTGAGTAGAGGTGGAGTATAGTAGGTATAGGTGAGTAGAGGTGGAGTATAGTAGGTATAGGTGAGTAGAGATGGAGTATAGTAGGTATAGGTGAGTAGAGGAAGAGTATAGTAGGTATAGGTGAGTAGAGGAGGAGTATAGTAGGTATAGGTGAGTAGAGGTGGAGTATAGTAGGTATAGGTGAGTAGAGGTGGAGTATAGTAGGTATAGGTGAGTAGAGGTGGAGTATAGTAGGTATAGGTAAGTAGAGGTGAGAGTATAGTAGGTATAGGTGAGTAGAGGTGGAGTATAGTAGGTATAGGTAAGTAGAGGTGAGAGTATAGTAGGTATAGGTGAGTAGAGGTGAGAGTATAGTAGGTATAGGTGAGTAGAGGAGGAGTATAGTAGGTATGGGTGAGTAAAGGAGAGCGTATAGTAGGTATAGGTGAGTAGAGGGGGAGTATTGTAGGTATAGGTGAGTAGAGGTGGAGTATAGTAGGTATAGGTGAGTAGAGGTGGAGTATAGTAGGTATAGGTGAGTAGAGATGGAGTATAGTAGGTATAGGTGAGTAGAGGAAGAGTATAGTAGGTATAGGTGAGTAGAGGAGGAGTATAGTAGGTATAGGTGAGTAGAGGTGGAGTATAGTAGGTAGAGGTGGAGTATAGTAGGTATAGGTGAGTAGAGGTGGAGTATAGTAGGTATAGGTAAGTAGAGGTGAGAGTATAGTAGGTATAGGTGAGTAGAGGTGGAGTATAGTAGGTATAGGTAAGTAGAGGTGAGAGTATAGTAGGTATAGGTGAGTAGAGGCGGAGTATAGCAGGTATAGGTGAGTAGAGGCGGAGTATAGTAGGTAGAGATGGAGTATAGTAGGTATAGGTGAGTAGAGGTGGAGTATAGTAGGTATAGGTGAGTAGAGGTGGAGTATAGTAGGTATAGGTGAGTAGAGGTGGAGTATAGTAGGTATAGGTGAGTAGAGGTGAGAGTATAGTAGGTATAGGTGAGTAGAGGTGGAGTATAGTAGGTATAGGTAAGTAGAGGTGAGAGTATAGTAGGTATAGGTGAGTAGAGGTGAGAGTATAGTAGGTATAGGTGAGTAGAGGAGGAGTATAGTAGGTATGGGTGAGTAAAGGAGAGCGTATAGTAGGTATAGGTGAGTAGAGGTGGAGTATAGTAGGTAGAGGTGAGAGTATAGTAGGTATAGGTGAGTAGAGATGGAGTAAAGGGGAGTATAGGTGAGTAGAGGTGGAGTATAGCAGGTATAGGTGAGTAGAGGCGGAGTATAGCAGGTATAGGTGAGTAGAGGCGGAGTATAGTAGGTATAGGTGAGTAGAGGTGGAGTATAGTAGGTATAGGTGATTAGAGGCGGAGTATAGGTGAGTAGAGGCGGAGTATAGTAGGTAGAGATGGAGTATAGTAGGTATAGGTGAGTAGAGGCGGAGTATAGCAGGTATAGGTGAGTAGAGGCGGAGTATAGTAGGTAGAGATGGAGTATAGTAGGTAAAGGTGAGTATAGGTGAGAGTATAGTAGGTATAGGTGAGTATAGGTGGAGTATAGTAGGTAGAGGTAGAGTATAGTAGGTATAGGTGAGTAGAGGAGGAGTATAGTAGGTATAGGTGAGTAGAGGTGAGAGTATAGTAGGTATAGGTGAGTAGAGGTGGAGTATAGTAGGTATAGGTGAGTAGAGGTGGAGTATAGTAGGTAGAGGTGAGAGTATAGTAGGTATAGGTGAGTAGAGATGGAGTAAAGGGGAGTATAGGTGAGTAGAGGTGGAGTATAGCAGGTATAGGTGAGTAGAGGCGGAGTATAGCAGGTATAGGTGAGTAGAGGCGGAGTATAGTAGGTATAGGTGAGTAGAGGTGGAGTATAGTAGGTATAGGTGATTAGAGGCGGAGTATAGGTGAGTAGAGGCGGAGTATAGTAGGTAGAGATGGAGTATAGTAGGTATAGGTGAGTAGAGGCGGAGTATAGCAGGTATAGGTGAGTAGAGGCGGAGTATAGTAGGTAGAGATGGAGTATAGTAGGTAAAGGTGAGTAGAGGTGAGAGTATAGTAGGTATAGGTGAGTATAGGTGGAGTATAGTAGGTAGAGGTGAGAGTATAGTAGGTATAGGTGAGTAGAGATGGAGTAAAGGGGAGTATAGGTGAGTAGAGGCGGAGTATAGCAGGTATAGTTGAGTAGAGGCGGAGTATAGTAGGTATAGGTGAGTAGAGGTGGAGTATAGTAGGTATAGGTGAGTAGAGGTGGAGTATAGCAGGTATAGGTGAGTAGAGGTGGAGTATAGTAGGTATAGGTGAGTAGAGGTGGAGTATAGTAGGTATAGGTGAGTAGAGGTGAGAGTATAGTAGGTATAGGTGAGTAGAGGTGAGAGTATAGTAGGTATAGGTGAGTAGAGGTGAGAGTATAGTAGGTATAGGTGAGTAGAGGTGGAGTATAGTAGGTATTGGTGAGTAGAGGTGGAGTATAGTAGGTATAGGTGAGTAGAGGTGGAGTATAGTAGGTATAGGTGAGTATAGTAGGTATAGGTGAGTAGAGGAAGAGTATAGTAGGTATAGGTGAGTAGAGGAGGAGTATAGTAGGTATAGGTGAGTAGAGGTGAGAGTATAGTAGGTATAGGTGAGTAGAGGAGGAGTATAGTAGGTATAGGTGAGTAGAGGAAGAGTATAGTAGGTATAGGTGAGTAGAGGTGAGAGTATAGTAGGTATAGGTGAGTAGAGGTGGAGTATAGTAGGTATAGGTGAGTAGAGGTGGAGTATAGTAGGTAGAGGTGAGAGTATAGTAGGTATAGGTGAGTAGAGATGGAGTAAAGGGGAGTATAGGTGAGTAGAGGTGGAGTATAGCAGGTATAGGTGAGTAGAGGCGGAGTATAGCAGGTATAGGTGAGTAGAGGCGGAGTATAGTAGGTATAGGTGAGTAGAGGTGGAGTATAGTAGGTATAGGTGATTAGAGGCGGAGTATAGGTGAGTAGAGGCGGAGTATAGTAGGTAGAGATGGAGTATAGTAGGTATAGGTGAGTAGAGGCGGAGTATAGCAGGTATAGGTGAGTAGAGGCGGAGTATAGTAGGTAGAGATGGAGTATAGTAGGTAAAGGTGAGTATAGGTGAGAGTATAGTAGGTATAGGTGAGTATAGGTGGAGTATAGTAGGTAGAGGTAGAGTATAGTAGGTATAGGTGAGTAGAGGTGGAGTATAGTAGGTATAGGTGAGTAGAGGTGGAGTATAGTAGGTAGAGGTGGAGTATAGTAGGTATAGGTGAGTAGAGGCGGAGTATAGTAGGTAGAGATGGAGTATAGTAGGTATAGGTGAGTAGAGGTGGAGTATAGTAGGTATAGGTGAGTAGAGGTGGAGTATAGTAGGTATAGGTGAGTAGAGGTGAGAGTATAGTAGGTATAGGTGAGTAGAGGTGGAGTATAGTAGGTATAGGTGAGTAGAGGAGGAGTATAGTAGGTATAGGTGAGTAGAGGAGGAGTATAGTAGGTATAGGTGAGTAGAGGTGAGAGTATAGTAGGTATAGGTGAGTAGAGGTGAGAGTATAGTAGGTATAGGTGAGTAGAGGTGGAGTATAGTAGGTAGAGGTGAGAGTATAGTAGGTATAGGTGAGTAGAGATGGAGTAAAGGGGAGTATAGGTGAGTAGAGGTGGAGTATAGCAGGTATAGGTGAGTAGAGGCGGAGTATAGCAGGTATAGGTGAGTAGAGGCGGAGTATAGTAGGTATAGGTGATTAGAGGCGGAGTATAGGTGAGTAGAGGCGGAGTATAGTAGGTAGAGATGGAGTATAGTAGGTATAGGTGAGTAGAGGCGGAGTATAGCAGGTATAGGTGAGTAGAGGCGGAGTATAGTAGGTAGAGATGGAGTATAGTAGGTAAAGGTGAGTAGAGGTGAGAGTATAGTAGGTATAGGTGAGCATAGGTGGAGTATAGTAGGTAGAGGTGGAGTATAGTAGGTATAGGTGAGTAGAGGTGGAGTATAGTAGGTATAGGTGAGTAGAGATGGAGTATAGTAGGTATAGGTGAGTAGAGGTGAGAGTATAGTAGGTATAGGTGAGTAGAGGTGAGAGTATAGTAGGTATAGGTGAGTAGGTGCTTGGTTATAGGGAGGGGGGTTAGTAGAGAAATAGTTTTGGAACATTTTGTGGGGGAAGGAGGGGGGGGGGGGTTGTGGTTTAGTAGGATGGATTTGGGGGTAGGGCTCAGGGTTATTGTGGTATAGGATAACGGAGGCTGGATAATTGGATGGATTTGTGACTCCCATGTTCTATCTCCTAGGAAGGATGCGGCAGGCGGATGATGCAGGATGCTGGGTCTAGGTGAGTGTGGTGTCCTTTGGGCGGCACTGGTGTTCTGTGCAGCAGTTAGTCCTGCTTCATGATTGGCTGGGCCCATTCAGTGATTCCGGTCTGTTTTGCTTGTTCAGTCACCAATCCTTCCTGTGACCTCAGTAATGGGATACTGGATTGGTTGATGGGGGGGTTAGACAATCTTGATAATGTCTTATACTCATGGTGTCCATTTTACTGCAGGTTCCTGTTCTGGCAGACGTGACGGTTGGATCTCCAGTCTCGGCAGACCTCTCCGACCAAATCTGAGACATGTGGAGGAGATGCTATGACACATCTGTCAGCTTCCATCCTGTGCACTGATGTTGTACATTATCGGTGAGCTGGCTCTGCTGGCGCCCCCTTGTGGTATCAGTCTGTTAGTAGATTTTCTCTACTTGTCACTCAGTATGGGGTTGTAGTGTATTGCGGGTGCTCCAGTACTCCCATAGTGGAGACCTTTGGTTAGTTGGTTCTGCATTGGATGGATTTGTATTTTTTTTATCTTCCTCCCTCTCGCTTTGTGTGTTTTTTGTGTAAAAGCTATGGCCTGAGTTTTGACCATTTTATCTCTGGACAGGCAGCGTTACAGGCTTGATGTGCGTCCTTCTCATCACAATTAAGTTCCTGTTTGAGCTCAGTTCCCGGGTCCTCACTTTCTGGCACCATGAGGGACGTGAACGTGGGACAGAGCGTACCATCTACAACTATGTACGGGGAAAATACTTGGAGCCCCGCTCCTGTCAGGTCTCCTGGGACTGGAATGAGCCATGTGAGGTTGGACAGCCCCTGGGATTTCGAGTCCATGTAAGAATGAACAGGCCGCATCGTTCAGATTGTGTCTGCGCCTCTGTGTCTGCCCTGACCTCTGCTTCTCTCCACTCCAGCTTTTCTACAGGAATGGTCACCCCTTCCCCATTAGTGGTACCATGTCTCTGCGGGTCCACATTTCACACACAGAACTGTCCCTGGAAGTCCCGGTCACTCTTGAGGTTCTCCAGGATCCCCTGAGAAATGTGGTGAAGGCAGCTTTTACTGTGAGGAAGTCTGGGAGATACCAGATCACGATCAGTGTTGGAGGTCTCAATGTGGGCCATAGTCCATACTACAAGGTCTTCCACCCAGGTAAGAGGCCATAGATGCACGATAAGTTGTTGTTGTGTGTTATGCTTTTTGTCTTCTCACTGCTGTTTTCTCACAGGTGTTGTAGATCCAGCAAAGACACAGATCACCGGCCACTTTTCCACCCTGGTACTCACCTGTGGAGAGCAACACATCCTCCATATTGCTCCGTGTGACCAGTATGGGAATCCCACCAATGATAGTTTGAGAGAGTTGGAGAGCTACACGCTGCCACTTAGTGAGGTGAGCACCCCTCTGTGAAAACATGAACACGGTGATTATTCTGAGTCATTTTGGCTTCCAAAGTGATTTTTTTTTTTTTTCTCGTAGCTCGGTGTTGTGGGAATGGCCGATGGCTGCTGCCAAACCACTGTGTGTAGTGGGAAGCAAAACCGGGTCCTTCTACACCTGACTCTGCTACAGACTGGATGTTTCCAGGCCACCCTGCGCTACCAGGGCCATCCTATCAGCAATGGACACTTCAACATCATTGTTCTAAGTGGTGAGTTCAAGGTTTGGTGATCTTGTGGACGGTCTGTCTGTGTATGAAGGTGTCTGAAAGAAGGACTGTATGATCTGCTCCTAGCACACAATCTGCTTCTAGATGTCTGTTTTCAGGCTAAAAGAGAAGAATGTAAGTGGTCGCTGAAGGTTTTTTTCACAGACATTTTGAGTTTGATTTACTAAAACTGGAGAGTGCAAAATCTGGTGTAGCTGTGCATGGTAGCCAATCGGCTTCTAACTTCAGCTTCCTCAATTAAAGTGATATTAAACGCACGATTTTTGATTTTGCATTTTTCCTTCTATTTCTATATATAAACAATGACACTGTAATTATTTTAATTTAAACAGCACATCTAAGTACCTTTTTCCTAATCTATATACAGCTGTCGCATGACCCAGCTCTCTCCCAGCATGTCTGCAGGGAAACATAAGCAGGATGAGCTTCTAGTCCTCCGCTGCTGGTCACATGTTAAAAAAAAAAAAAAAAGACTTTGCAATACAAGAGGAAAAATAAAATAAATACCAACAAAGGGTTGGGGCTGTGTGTCCCTAGGGGCGTGCTTCTAACTGTGATTGGATGTGGCTTGAGGTGTAAGAACAGAGATCAATGGTCCTACATAGCAGAACCATATGATCTCCATTCTTACACAGGGAAGAATGACAGGCAGCTTTGTTTACATTAGCCGCCTGCCTTTCTCCCGCTGTAACGGACAATCGCAAGTGCCCGGCGGACATCGGGTCTGCCGGGCACACGTTCGGGGGGGGGGTCCGTGAGCGAGCGGGAGCGCGCCCGCACCCTAGAGCCTCACAGGCTAGCGACGTAGACCTACGTCGCTTTGCCTGTGAGAGGCTGACTGCCGATGTAAATCGTTGTTAGGCAGTCGGCAAGTGGTTAAACTGTCATACAAATATATATTTGAAATCAAATCTTTATTATTTGTTTAGGCAGTACCATGGTGTGGGCAGATTTCTGTCAGTCACAGGCTCTGTCACGCCCCTCCAACCTGTGTCTTTGAATAAGAGGAAGGTGAAGCCTCCATCAATCTACATGTAATATCCTACCCCCATTGTGTTTAGCTGGTTAGTGGGCATGGATGAGGAGGGAGGGAGGGAGTGTGCTATCATTTACCACTGTGTATACGCCCACATGTTTGACTCTATAGTCACATAGGCTGCTAAGATGTGATACAGGGGAAATGCGCAGCATAGAAACTCGCTGAAAACTGAGCATGTGCAGAGTTGCCACCACAGCTGCAAAATCCCTAGCTGAATTGGGGACATGGACAGAAGAAGGAGATAGAGAGCAGCAGGATCAACCAGGTTTTTTATTTTGCAGAATACAGAAAGAATCTTTGTGATGGGAGTGCACTATTTACGTTTGATCGGTTGAATGATAAATTTACACTGCCCAATGCTTGCTTTTTCTGATTCCTGCAACTCCAACACGCCTATGCAGCGCAATTTGGGTCCCCCTTGCTTAGATTGGAGCCGGACGATTTGAAGGTTCTCCTCTGGGATGACGCTCTAAAAAAAAAAACACTTTCTGTGATCTACAAGTCACTACTTCCCTCCGTTCACGTGGGACTAGTTGCCCTGCTAACTGCGTGACGTTCAGAGAAGGACTAATGGGCCATACACACTATGAGATTTTCTGAAGACTTTTTCCTTTAGACTTACCAAAACCATATAATATGAGGTCAAACCTAAACACTTTACATTTGTATGCAATCTGGCAGGCCCTTGCACTACATAGAAAAGGTAAATCTGAAGGAAATCTACCAACAAAAGTTGGATAGTGTGTATCCAGCTTTAGACAATGAAGACTGGGAAGATCTCTAGGAGAGCCCATTTCAAGCACTAATATTGACTAAAGACCGACTGATCCAATTTAAAATAATGCACAGAATTTATTTTACACCACAACGACTACATCGTATATATCCTAATTCCTCTTCTTGCTGTTGGAGATGCCCTAGTGACCCTGCTGGATTTGCCCATATCTTTTGGGAGGGCCCTCAGATAAGTAGCTACTGGTGGGAAGTGACCCCGTTTTTATTCACCCTAACTATCATACAGGTCCCTGTAAAAGTGGGTGTTTGCCTCCTGGGGTTAGTTGACTCTCTGGCTGTTAGTAGGGCGATGCGTACTCTCTTGGGTCTCTTTATTATTTAATGCCAGGAAGCCCCTAATCTGCCCTTCTGGAAGTGTTTAATAAAGTTGTACCCCTATATAAGGCTACTTATTCGTCCCTTGGTTGCCCTAGGAAGTTTGAAAAGGTTTGGCACTTGTGGACAGATTCAGAGTGTACAACAGATGATCAGGAGTCCACAGACTGAATTCACCCCCCCCCCCCCCAATAAGGTTTAGTTTATGATATGAACACATTTACTCCTCTGCAGGGACTCTCATTATCTTTGTTCAGGTAGGACTCTAAACACGAGTTAATGTTCTTCTGATATATTATCCTGATGGTTGAGAGGGAACAGGAATTTCTTTAACAGCAAACACACACATCATAGGTTTAACTGGATGGACTGGTCTTTTTTCAACCTCACTAACTATGTAACTATGTAACCCTGGAAGGGATTTTATAAGAGAATGACAGAGTGAGGTGTATGGAAGGTGTGTTGTTTCTTTCCCCCCTTTTGTTTTTTTTTTTTGGGGGGTCCTATAATAGGAGGTGGTATTAATAGTTCTGTGTTTTATGTATTAGCTGGGGAATGCCCAAAGGCTATGTTTTGTACCTAATACATTTAAATTTTTCAATAAAAAGGCATTTTCAAAAAAATAAGGACACTTGCCTGTCCAGGGAGCCCGTGATGTCAGCACCCGAGCTGTTTCTTCCAGGCTGCCCACCGTGTATTTACATTGCTACTTTGACACTACATACCAGCATTATGGCAGCAAACAGTTGCCTTAACCCCGGTATTTTCTTACACGGTGGGTGGTCCGCTTTGGTATAAATGTGGTCCCAGTGGCGGATTCACCACTGGATCACTTTTATGGGAGGTGGGAGAGGTGCCCACCCCCCTCCCGCCGCTTCCCAGGCGTTTTTCCTACTTACCGGAGTGGTCAGCAGCAGGGAAAACTATATCCGATTCCCCCGTGCGGATGGGCAGGAAGTCGATTGAGGGCAAGATGCCCCCCCCCCCACTCAACTCTATGTCCTTGGAGGACTGTCAAACGTCACTTCCGCTCAATGGCTTTAATGGGCCTTTTTTTTTTTCCTTTAATTGTAAATGTGAGATCTGAGGTCTTTTTGACTCCAGATCTCACATTAAAGAGGTCCTGTCCTGCTTATTTCTATTACAAGGGATGTTTACATTCCTTGTAATAGGAATAAAAGTGATAAAACAATTTTTTAAAAGGACAGTGAAAAATAAAGTGAACTTAAAATAAAAAATAAAATAAAGGGACAGTGTAAAAATTAAAAAAGTAAAATAAATAAGAAAAAAAAAATTAAGCATCCGGTCCCTCCGAGCTCGCATACAAAATCGGATGCATACGCAAGTCGCGCCCTCAAATGTAAACGGTGTTCAAACCACACGTGAGGTATCGCGTTAGAGCGAGAGACATAAGTATAGCACTAGACCTCCTCTGTAACTCTAAACTGGTAACCTGTAAGAATTTGTAAAGCGTCTCCTACAAAGATTTTTAGGTAACATAGTTTGTCGCCATTCCATGAGCGTGCGCAATTTTCAAGTATGACATATTCGGTATCAATTTACTCGGCGTAACATTATCTTTCACATTAAAGAAAAACATTTGGCCAACTTTACGGTTTTCTTATTTTTTTAAATCAAAAAGTGTATTTTTTTTTTCAAAAAAAATTGCGTTTGTAAGACCGCTGCTCAAATACGGTGTGACATAAAGTATTGCAGTGATCTCCATTTTATTCTCTATGGTCTCTGCTAAAGAAGAATATAATGTTTGGGGGTTCTAAGTAATTTTCTAGCAAAAAATACTGATTTTAACAAATGTCAGAAATGGGGCTCGTCCTTAAAGTGGTTGTAAACCCACTTTAAAGACCTTTTACCTATAGGTAAGCATATATTAAGGCTTACCTATAGGTGCTATAAATATTTGCTAAACTTGCACCATTTAGGAGATATTTACAGTGCATGCAGCCAATGACGTCATCGGCGCATGCGCTCTGAAGGAACGGCCACCCGTGCCGTTCCTTCAGATCCCTGTGCCGTGAAAGGCGGCTCCCGCGCGCTTGCGCGGGAGTGATGTAATCGCGCCTTTGGCCAATCAGATGGCCGGAGGATGGCCGGCTCTGAAGGAACGGCCACCCGTGCCGTTCCTTCGGAGCCCTGTGCCGTGAAAGGCGGCGCTTGCGCGGGAGTGATGTAATCGCGCCTCCGGCCAATCAGAGGACAGGAAGCAGGACGGCCAGACATGTCGGCCGTCCTGTCGCTGAGTGGGCGGCACTGTCGGGGCTTAAGGTAAGTATTTCATAATGAGCTAGTATGCGATGCATACTAGCTCAATATGCCTTTTGTCTTACAGGGTTTTTTTTTTTTCCTTTTTTTTTTTGGGGGGAGTTTACTTCCTCTTTAAGTGGTTAAATTGGGTGCAGGCGCCAGCATCTTTACTAAGGGAAACTGGCAGTGATGAAGCCTATCTGACTGCTCCTGCCGTCTCCTGGGACCTGTATGTGCCCCAGAAGGCAGCAGGGGGAAGGAGGTACCCCCCCCCCCCAAAAGTGCAAAATGTGCCATTGAAAGGGGGGGGGGGGTGCAAACGAGTGGAGCTTCACTTTGAGCTTTGACAAAAAAAAACCTGGAGGCTGAATGGTTTTTATGCACAGCTACACCCAATTTCGCACTCTCCAGTTTTAGTAGATTAACCCCAATGTTTACTTTTGTCTCATACTGTGTACCTTGCATGTTTAGTTATGTTTTCTGTCCATCACATGTTTTCTCACCCTCGTGCATCATGTTGTGTACGTTCCTTTGCAGATGAGGAAAAAGCCACTGTGGATAACAATGTTTCACGTTCTGGAGTTGGAGTTTTCTTCGAGGGTTACCTCTACCCACCCTCCAGTCCACCCAATGTGTCTGGACAGCAGAGTCCATCATCTGCCAGCCCGAAAGAAGATCAGACCACATCTTGTAATGGGAGCTCCCTGGAAAGAATGAAGAAACCTAAAAAGGTGTACTTTTACATTTCCCCCAAGGTGAGTCCTGCTTGTCTGGTGCAGAGAGCCTCTCCCATCCTGCCAATGACCTTAATATCTGTATGTTCTACTGCAGCAACTGTCGGTAAAAGAATTTTACCTGCGTATTATTCCATGGAGGCTCTTCACTTTCCGAGTATGTCCTGGGACCAAGGTGAGATAGACTTCCTGTGTCCTTCACCTTCATATATTACACCCCCTTATATAGCACCTTGTCTGTCCTGTGTCTCTCACTTCTATGTATCACACATTATTGTATAGCCCTTCTCTGTCTTCTATTACCCCCAATATATATCGCACCTTCCTCTTATGGACCTTTACACCTAGTTCCCAGCCTAATGCTGCTTTTCTTTATACTGTTCTGCTCTTCACAACCTACTTACATTAGTCCAGTGATGGTGAACCTTGGCACCCCAGATGTTTTGGAACTACATTTCCCATGATGCTCATGCACTCTGCAGTGTAGTTGAGCATCATGGGAAATGTAGTTTCAAAACATCTGGGGTGCCAAGGTTCGCCATCACTGCATTAGTCTCTCCTGTCCCCTTGCTAGGCAATTAAGTCTCTGATTAATTCCTTGTGGCTGTATTTTTGTGTGCAGTTTCTATACCTCCCCCCGGACCCTCTGCATGGTCTGCTTTCTCTACAAGTGGACGATGGCCTGCAGCCGCCAATAGAAGTCAGCTGCAAAGACCGCAATATCATGGCTGCCACCTTCACACGTTTCCTTCACCTGAATATCGGTTAGTTTAAACCCATAAATCCCATGCAGATTACTGCAGGGTGATGGAGTGGGATCTTTCCAGGGGGTGTGGAGGGTGTACCATAGAATGGGTGAGGTTTAGAGGGATATACCATGCCTTGTGAGGTATGGGGTTTCGTATACGAGAATGAACCTTTAACTGGCTATGATAGTGGTCTCCAAACTGCGTCCTGGGCCACTGTTTTGAGACCACTATTATAGCCCATTGAAGGTTCATTTTCATACACTAAACCCCATAGTACTTGGGGCACTGTTCCTCCCACTGACATTAACAATAGGACATTATTCCTACCACTGTCACCAACTATGGGGTACTATTCGTCCCACTGTCACCAACTATGGGGCACTATTCCTTCCACTGACATTAACAATGGGACATTATTCCTACCACTGTCACCAACTATGGGGCACTATTCCTTCCACTGACATTAACAATGGGACAATATTCCTCCCACTGTCACCAACTATGGGGTACTATTCCTCCCACTGTCACCAACTATGGGGTAATATTCCTCCCACTGTCACCAACTATGGGGCACTATTCCTTCCACTGACATTAACAATGGGACAATATTCCTCCCACTGTCACCAACTATGGGGTACTATTCCTCCCACTGTCACCAACTATGGGGTACTATTCCTCCCACTGTCACCAACTATGGGGCACTATTCCTTCCACTGACATTAACGATGGGGCGCTGTTCCTCCCACTGTCACCAACGATGGGGCATGTTACTGACCCCAGGACATTTTCTACTCCTACTGACCACAGTCTGGCCCCTAAAGTCTAAAAGATAATAAACTGGTCCTTTGTTTAGAATGTTTGGAGACCCCCCTTGGGCTAGGAGAATGGATAAATAGATTTTGATTCTGATGGAGTCATCTTGTGTCACCTATTCCAGGTGGATCTGAGACATTCCAGGATAAGGTTGCCTTCTTCCAGAAAGAGCTCAAAAATATCCACTGCAAGAAGAACCGCAGCAAGATAATCCTAAGAGTGAACAGACACTCGTTGCTGGAGAGTGTGAGTAGCTGTACACTATCATTGTCTTCTGGGTTGCTGTCCTCCCACCCTTCTGTCTGTTGCTGTGGGGTACAATCCTCCCACCCTTCTGTCTGTTGCTGTGGGGTACAATCCTCACACCCTTCTGTCTGTTGCTGTGGGGTACAATCCTCACACCCTTCTGTCTGTTGCTGTGGAGATGAAGCTGTTTTCTGGATAATCCCTTTCTCTCTTTTCTTCATAGTCTCTTCGAACAACAAGAAACTTCTCTGTATCTGACTGGAGCAAAAACTTTGAAGTGATTTTCCAGGATGAAGAAGGTAGGTTGTGGATGGAGCAGATGATTAAACTCTAATATGCAATGGCATGCTTTTATCTATATCTTATTAATATTGTTTTGTCTGCAGCTCTGGACTGGGGTGGACCACGCAGAGAGTGGTTTGAACTGATCTGTAAAGCTTTATTTGATACAAACAATAAACTCTTCACTCGCTTCAGTGAAAATACCCAGGGCCTGGTAAGTCCTCCCAGCCACATTTATGCCCTTGCACACCCCTCAAATGGCCTGGTTGGTCCTTTTGGCTTCATGTCACCCCGTGCACCCCTTCTGCCAGTGTGACGGTGTGGCTAATGTAAATGAGTAGTTGGGGTCTATGGGAAGATAATCATGTTGTTTCCTCCCCCCTTAAATATGTTTTCCCCGTATTTTCTGTATATTATGTGTTTTAGGTTCACCCCAACCCCTGCAGGCCTCCTGTGCTCCGCATGAAGCTGTATGAGTTTGCTGGCCGGGTGGTCGGGAAGTGCCTGTTTGAATCATGTCAGGGAGGAGGATATGAACAGCTGGTGAGGGCCCGATTCACCCGCTCTTTTCTGGCTCAGATCATCGGACTTCGAATGCACTATAAGGTACAACAAGCATCCAAGGGATCATGTTATGTAGTGGGCGGAATAACCATATAAATTTACTAAAATCATTACTGCACAGGTTGGATAGATTCATTGCATCCATTATATTTACCACACATTTTTAAATATGGTTTCAGTATTGTGACTGGCCACGGAGGGTTCAGGATGGCCATTGCTGGGAAGGAAGAGAGGTCCTAGATGTTTGAGAAGATGAGGCTGGATGTGTGAGGGGACGAGGCTCCCAACTTATAAAGCTGAATTGCAGCAAGGAGGAATATGCCATTCACAATGTCATTCTTTACCTTGTTAACCCCTTAGTGACTAAGGGAAAACCACTACAACATTGGCAAGCTGTACATATCGCAAGTACTTTGTGTATCCAGGTGGATTATGCCTTGTTTTTTCAGGACAAATTGGCCTTTTAAAATGATAATGATATCTCATATTCTCAAAAAAGGCGCTTCTGGAAGAATGGTCAAACATTCCCATAGACACACCTTAAACCCTGTAGCCAGCCTTCCCAGAAGAGTTGAAATTGTTATAGATGCAAAGGGTGGGAAAACTCAATATTGAACCATACAGACTAATACTGAGATGCCATTAAAGTTCATGTAAAGTCAGGCATCCCAATACTTTTGACAATACAGTGTATGTGTATGTCAGTTGTCTGTACCCGTAGTAAGCCCCAGAAACAATGGTGCGCATTTTTTTTTTTTTTTTTTTTTTTTTTTTTTAATTAAGTATACCTTAAACACACTGATACTAATTTTAAAAAATGCCTTTTTTAAAAAAAAAAAAAAAAATCCCTACCCAAGATATGAGCCTGCCCTTTGACCTTAACATTAAAGAGGTTGTAAACCCATACAACTTTTTTTTTGCAACCTGTAAGAGAAACACATAATGAGCTAGTATGCATCGCATACTAGCTCATTATGAAATGCTTACCTAAGAACGAGTCCCCACCGTGCCGCCCGCTTACCTGTATGATGGGCAACATGTCCAGTTGCCCGTCTTCCGGGATCGCGGCATCCAGCCATCTGATTGACCGGAGCCGCGGTGACGTCCTCTCCCGCCAACAGTCACGGCGCGGGTCTCTGAAGAAACGGCACCAGCGGCCGTTCCTTCAGAGCACATGCAGCCAGTGACGTAAGGTAAATATCTCCTAAACGGTACATGTTTAGGAGATATTTACAGTACCTATAGGTAAGCCTTATCATAGGCTTACCTATAGGTAAAAGTGTCAGAGGAGGGTTTACTTCCTCTTTAACTCTGGCACTAGCTTTTTTTTTTTGTTTTTTTTATTATTCTTTTGTTTTTTTTGTTTTTTAATTGCACACTTTTGTTTGTTTACATCTTCCTCCCTTGCTATCTTTCTTTTCATTCAGAGGAGGAAGTAAACCCATGGGCGGGCTCCACAGTGACTGATCACTGTGATAGCCAATCAGAGTCTATCAAAACGATCAGGTGACCCATATTAGTACGAGACCCAGGGCTCCTTGTGAGCGCCTGGTCTGGCCTGGAAGCGAGCTGTGCGGCGTGCTCCTAGTATAAAGAGAGGTATGCATACATGCGGGCCCATGGATAAAGGCCAGAAGGGGTTAAAAAAAAATGCTGCCCATTTATTTTTAAAGTTTATCAGCTGACCCCCAACGTGCCCCTTATTCCTGATTTTTCTCGGTTGTTGACCGAGCGCTGCTGTTTTCTTACAAAGGAATGGCTCCCAGTCGCCTGCCCTCCCATGCATTGTTTGCAGAAAAATTGGCAATGTACTATAAGCACCCTTCCTTCTGTGGGCATGTATGATCTGCACTGCACCTAGTTGTGACCTGCCCACAGGGAAGGAACAGCCCTAATCACTGACTGCACATCTGCCCACCACAGCAGTGAATTCCCATGGTACCATAGGAAATGTAGTTCCAATTCTCATCGCATCCCCTTTCAGAAAGCACATCGGATGTGATGTGTTCTGCCTCCCTAGATCTTCCTCCTGGTGCCTTGGCAAAGTAAATCTGAATGAAGGAGATGTCATGTGAAAAAAAAATAATTTCTCAGTTAGTATTTTTTTTTCAACTTTTTAAAGGCATTTGTATTGTGAATGAGGAAAGGTAGATAAGGGCCAATTCTGTCCAGGATCTTTGAGTTCAGATTTAACAGCCCATTCCATGTGAACCAATATCAATTCCAGGAACCTTTTTTATAAGAAGCTTTGTGTGTAATTTTTAGTACACCTAGTTCTCTCATGGTTTATGTTCTGCCATCCTAGAACATAGTTTATGGCCATTTCAGGTTATTTGGGCTCGGTCTGAATGTTCCTGGTCTGGGTGCCATCTTGGACTGTTATAGTATGCCAGTGACAGTACAGCTTGTGGATGAGAGGCAGTATGGGTGTTATACTGGCATGCTACACACTTTATGATAATAAGCGATCTTCCTTGTTTCTGTATTTTAGTATTTTGAGACCGATGACCCGGATTTCTTCCAGTCCAAGGTTCTCTATCTCCTCACTCATGATGTCACAGATACAGATCTGGTTTTTGCAGAAGAGAAATATGGCCGCGGGGGTCAGCTGGAAAAGGTCAGTGTCTGTTCATGTAGCTTGTATCTGTTGTTCAGCCTGTTTTCTAGTAGTAATCATGTAATGGGGGCCTGGCCTGGTAGGAAATTACTATGCTGGATTAATGTATTCTTGTCCGGATCCCCTTTTTTTTTTTTTTTTTTTATGTTTCTTGTAGGTGGTGGAGCTGATTCCGGGCGGAGCTCAAATTCCTGTCACCAATGAGAACAAGATCTATTATCTAAATCTTTTGGCCCAGCACCGATTATGCAACCAGGTGCGGGAGGAGGTGGAACATTTCCTAAAAGGTAAGGAAATCGGAAACGTGTGGGTGGAAATGTCTTGTTCTGAGGCAGCCGCTAAGTCTGTTTAGGGTAGAGCTATCATGTTCTAAACTCAGCCTTGGGGGGTATCTGTTGGGTGGAGCCATCTTGTTAGAAGGCCATCTCTGTGTGTAAGTTGGAGACGACATGTTCTGAGCTGTTCTTTCTTTTCACAGGGCTGAATGAACTCATCCCAGACAACCTTCTTGGCATCTTTGATGAGAATGAGTTGGAGGTGAGTGTCAGGGGGTCATGCAGTCATGGTGGGGGTAAGTGTCAGGGGGTCACGCAGTCATGGTGGGGGTAAGTGTCAGGGGGTCACCCAGTCATGGTGGGGGTGAGTGTCAGGGGGTCACCCAGTCATGGTGGGGGTGAGTGTCAGGGGGTCACCCAGCCATGGTGGGGGTGAGTGTCAGGGGGTCACCCAGCCATGGTGGGGGTGAGTGTCAGGGGGTCACCCAGCCATGGTGGGGGTGAGTGTCAGGGGGTCACGCAGTTATGGTGGGGGGTGAGTGTCAGGGGTCACGCAGTCATGATGGGGGGTGAGTGTCAGGGGGTCACGCAGTCATGGTGGGGGGTGAGTGTCAGGGGTCACGCAGTCATGGTGGGGGTGAGCGTCAGGGAGTCACGCAGGCATGGAGGGGGGGTGAGTGTCAGGGGGTCACACAGTCATGGTGGAGGTGAGTGTCAGGGGGTCACGCAGCCATGGTGGAGGTGAGTGTCAGGGGGTCACGCAGCCATGGTGGAGGTGAGTGTCAGGGGGTCACGCAGTCATGGGGGGGGGGGGGGGGGGTTAAGTGTCAGGAGGTCATACATTCATTATGGAGGTGAGTGTCAGGAGGGGGTCATGCTGTTGTGGTGAAGGAGAGTGTCAAGGGGCTGTTGTGGTGAAGGAGAGTGTCAGGGGGCTATGCAGTGATGGTAGAGGTGAGTTTCAGAGGGTCATACGATCGTTGTGGATGTATCTAACCATTAAGATGTTTTACAAACTCCCCTTGGGTTGAATTTTCTAAAGTAGATGTCTGTGTAAGTCACCCTCCATATAGAGATCTTTGTGTGCTATTCTTGTATAGCATTTGTTTTGTATCCACCCTCATCTAGAGATCACTTTGTGTGCCCCCCCCCCCCCCCCCCCATTAATAGGTGAAGAGCAACTAAAGATGGCCTCAGACAAGAGGGGTTAGCCTGTGGGTTGTCCTTTTGCATCCAAATACAGGAGAGGCACACTTCCCAAATACCATCCAGGATGCACAATCAGCACCCCAGTTGTAGAAATGGGACTGCACCTTCATCCAGAAGGCTTTTTAAAAGGGGTTACCTGGCCTTTAGCTCTGAGCCCTACTGTCTGAGTGGGAGTCAGGCTCGCATGCCTGACGAAGGGGTCCTGTGCAGCTCCGAAACGTTGCACTATAATTTTCTGATGTGATCTTATTTGGAATAAAGTTTTTGGACTGCTTTTGCAAGATCCTTGGTGTGCTGGCGAAATATGTATCTACTTTTAACCAATCCAGTTGCCAACTGGTGATCGCTTCAGCACCCAGTACACACGAGCCTACAAACCAGGAAGGTGTGCGATAGGAATATGAACTATACAGGCTTTAAAGGCCAACTGGTGCCTACTATAGAAGTAGATAGAGAAGTGTGGGATTCTTCTGATCCTTCCCCAGACCTTCTACATTAATGCAGGAGCTTACTCTGGATGCCTAATTAGTGTCAAGAGCAGGGCCAAAGACATGACATTACTCAAAGGCTAAGCGGGTCAGATACTCCTTGGATGCGGCATCAGCATTCCACACATGCAGAGTGGTGTGCACATTTTACAGATATAAGACCCATGTAAAATGTTTATATGCTTGTAGCAAGCTGATACAACTAAAGCACAAGGCTCCAGACATTTGCTCTATCTGCTGCATAAAACAGAGCCTATCCATCCCTTGTGGCACAGTTTGACAGAAAAATGTTACTGCCAACATGGGACGAAGGGCAACACCAGTTAATTCAAACTGGAATATAAGGAGGGACTTTTAACGGCCTATCTATGAAATTCTGAGAGGTAAGCACACCCTTAAATATTCTAGTGGTGTTCCTGTTAAGGTGGGTCACTAGTGTATCCACAGTGGGAACAGACCACAGTTTAACATATTCCTTCTCAAAGGGGAAAAGTTCAGACACGCTCTCAGGTGGAGGCCAGGACCCTTTAGGGTGCTTCCAGTCTCTTCAGAGATAGAGTGCTGAAGCATGTTTAAAGCCTCTTCATGCTGGGTGTCCAAAGAGCGGAGCACACACAGCCAAATAGTCCGGATTACAGGCGCTGGTTCCTTACGAGGATACACCCATAGGACTTGGATAGTCTCCTCTGAAATGGTGTGACAACCTGTTGCGTCCATTTATTGGTAATGCCGCTATGCTACAAAATCAGCTGGTGCTGATGAGGGTTAGGTGGCCAGAGGTGACTAGGTCACTGTAGGCAGGCATTGGAAATAGACGTGAGATCCACGTGGTGCTTCCTCTAGGCTGATTGGCAGGAAGTGGAGTGCAGAGCTACTTCTTCCAAGGAAAGATTTCAGAGTTTGGTCCCTCAGCGTTATTCCTTAGTATGGTAGAACCAGCGGTGGCAGGAAATTTTGAGGGTGCCCAGTGGTGTAAGCAGGTAACCATCCTAGCTAACAAAATTGTCAATACTTTTATCGGTACCACAAAATGTTAATGATAAAATATCAAATTTCATTTTTACAAAGCAGTTGTGTAGTTTGTTAAAAAAAATATAGAACAAATACAAATAGTAACCTATTACAGATACATCTGTTATCTCATGCAACCATTACATTACATGTTTTCCCCATCAACCTTGTGAAGGATAGGGTGATGGGTTGCTTGATAGTTCTTCAACTCCTTTCATAGGTCAACAGCCCGCGTCGTCGTCGTCGTCGTCGTCATCATCATCCATCCTTCATCATCCATCCTTCATCATCCATCCTTCATCATCCATCCTTCATCATCCTCATTCATTATCCGTTATCTCTATAGTTGTTAATGTATGTCTTCCTGATGAAGCAGGCTGTAGACCCCTTGAAACGTGTTGAAGAACGATCACCATAACCTTTACAGAGATAATGGGGAAAATGTTGTGTTAATGTAATGGTTGCATGAGATAACTACAGATTTATCTGCAAGAGGTTACTATATGTAATTGTTCTTCTTTCCTTTCTTTTAAACAAATCACACGACTGCTTTTTAAACATTTGTGCAAATAGAATCCAGTATTCTTTTATTAACCTGTTTTTGTGGTACTGGAAAAGTCTGGACAGTTTTGTTAGCTACGATGGTTTATTGAGGTTTCATATAGGCTGCAGTGTCAGACAAATCTTTTGTCCAAGATATAGAAGTAGGGACGCACTGATATATCGGCCAAAAATAGGGTTATCAGCATTTTGCCAATAGAAAAAAAAAAAGGTGCTAATAATAGCCATTGAAAAACGATTTTGCTGCGATTTTTTTTTTTTTTTTTTTTTTTTTTTTTTTTTTTTTTTTTTACCACAATTTTCAAAGGCCATGTGACTCAAAAACTGCAGGAAAACACAACACCGGTGCGTTTTTGATGCATTTTTGCCACATTTTCAATGGGGAGGTGCGTTACACCGCAACAGAAGCGCAACAGAACTGTTTGAAGATATACATAGAATTTTAAAAGAATGTATTTTTCTTGAGCTTTTTTTAATGCAAAAGCGCTTCAAAACACCCTCACATTTTTGTAAATATTTTAATATTTTTTCATGTGACAACACTGAAGAAATGACACTTTGCTACAATGTAAAGTAGTGAGTGTACAGCTTGTATAACAGTGTAAATTTGCTGTCCCCTCAAAATAACTCAACACACAGCCATTAATGTCTAAACCACTGGCAACAAAAGTGAGTACACCCCCGAAGTCAAAATGTCCAAATTTGGCCCAAAGTGTCAATATTTTGACTGGCCACCATTATTTCTCTTGGGCATGGAGTTCACCAGAGCTTCACAGGTTGCCACCGGAGTCCTCTTCCACTCCTCCATGACAACATCATGGAGCTGCTGGATGTTAGAGACCTTGCACTCCTCCACCCTCCGTTTGAGAATGCCCAACAGATGCTCAATAGGGTTTAGATCTGGAGGCATGCTTGGTCAGTCCATCACCTTTACCCTCAGCTTCTTTAGCAAGGCAGTGGTCATCTTGGAGATGTGTTTGGGGTCCTTATCATATTGGAATACTGCCCTGCGGCCCAGTCTCCGAAGGGAGGGGTTCATGCTCTGCTTCAGTATGTCACAGTACATGTTGGCATTCATGGTTCCCTCAATGAACTGTAGCTCCCCAGTACCAGCAACACTCATAAAGCCCCAATTTCTTTGGTCGACCGTGGCGAAGCCTGTTCTGAGTGGAACCTGTCCTGTTAAACCGCTGTATGGTCTTGGCTGTCATGCCTCAGCTCAGTTTCAGGGTCTTGGCTTTTTATAGCCTAGTAGGCCATCTTTATGTAGAGCAACCATTCTTTTTTTTTTTTTTTTAAACCCTCAGAGAGTTCTTTGCCATGAGGTGCCATGTTGAACTTCCAGTGACCAGTATGAGAGAGTGAGAGGGATAACACCAAATTTAACACACAACACAAGAAGATGTGTGTGTGTGTGTGTGTGTGTGTATATATATATATATATATATATATATATATATATATATATATATATATATATATATATATATATATGTGTGTGTGTGTGTGTGTGTGTGTGTGTGTGTGTGTGTGTGTGTGTGTGTGTCCATTGCGGTTTCGATTTTTGGTCAAGTGCATCCTGAATTTTCGGTGTCAGTCCAGAATTTTGATTTCTTGCACCACTATATAGAAGGTTTCCTTTTCTTGGGACTCCTTCACATTTTTCTCTTCTTCTCATTTTTTGTATTTTTTTTATTTTTTGTGGTGTGGTGCAAGCAAAGTAGCTCCAAGTGCTTTACCCTGAACATCCTTATTTATGGAGTGCGTCCTCAGAGACATGGTTGCACCATGTTTAGCCCTGGAGCACCTTCCAGGTGTGGACAGGTCTAGAAAGCATCACAACGCAGAGCCCAGTGCCCAAAAGTCTCATTTTAGGAGGGCCCCACACACCCCGTTGAGCAGGGTTCAGAAACGACATGACAAACCTAATAATGAAGAAATGTCACTCTAGATAGCTGCTATGTGGAGACTGGCTGAATTCACAATGTAAGACAAAAACCGTTGCTCCAGGTGATTCTCATGGGCTGAAATGAACAAAATCCTGCTGGGATGCACACCCTGCCACTGCTGCAGATTCCAATTGTAAGACGAGTAGAGGAATGGTCGAACTTCCCATAGGATGCAATCAGAATTTATTAATAAAGTAAAAAAAAGGCACAGGATGTAACAGGCATCATGCAGGAGACAAAAGGATGACGCGTTTCACACGACTAAGCGTGCTTTATGGTTTGATAAAGCGCACTTAGTCGTGTGAAACGTGTCATCCTTGTCCCGACCATTCCTCTACTCTTCTTACAATTGAAGCCACAATGTAAGGCTACTGAGATAAATGTAGCAGAGTTAAAGAAAAGGTGTCCAACCTCCTGGCACACTAAAAACTGAGACATGCTAGGTAGCGGAAGGGTACCCGATAGAATCCCTACCAGCCCCCCCCCCCCCCCCCCCCCCCCCCCCCCCCCCACCCCCCCCCAACCCCCCCCCCCCCCCCTCCACCACTCTAGCAACCTGACTGTATCTGAATCCCTGTCTTACTCAATGGACAAAAAACAATTGAAATTGTTGTATACCTCCACTCTCCCTTTTATATAGGGATTGTGGGGTTGATTTACTAAAGGCAAATAGACTGTGCACTTTGCAAAGTGCAGTTGCTTCAAAGCTTAGTAAATGAGCAGAAGCTCTGCTGACTTCCATCATCCAATCACGTGCAAGCAAAAATGCAGTTTCCTTTTAGTCTATTTGCTTTTAATAAATCAAACCTTGCCAGTTGCCACCCCCCATTGCATATTAATTGTTGCGTGTTCTGAGTATGGGAAACCCTCTCCTTTCTTTCCTCAGCTCCTCATGTGTGGCACCGGGCACATCGCTGTGCAGGACTTCCAGGCCCATGCTGTGGTCATTGGAGGATCTTGGCACTTCAGAGAAAAGGTAAGCACTGTGTGTAATATATCCTTGTGTGCTTTGTTCAGCATCTGTGCCTACTGTCAGCTGAGCTGTGCTGTCATCAGTTTGATTGATCTGGTATGCTTTCTCCGGGCAGGTGATGAGCTGGTTTTGGGCTGTGGTTTCCAGTTTCACACAGGAGGAACTGGCCCGTCTACTACAGTTCACTACAGGATCTTCCCAGCTCCCAACTGGGGGGTTCGCTGCCCTGTGCCCTAGTTTCCAGATCATTGGATCCCCCACCCATGGCACACTACCCACTGCTCACACCTGGTAAGTTCCTGTGCAATCTGACCACTTAAATGGCTCAGTATTCACTGTACAGCACAACAGAATATATCAGAGCTTTTCAAATGTTAAATAATAATAGTGTGTAACTTTGGTGGGGCATTAGTGCACAAGCTCCTCTGGTGCGGAGACTGCTGTGATTGGACTGGTGTTCTCTGCACAGCACTACTGTTACCGTGCATTTTACTACAAGGCAAATAATTTTATGTACATCTATATAATAACCATGTCAGCTCATTGATCTATTTATTGATATATTCTCCTTGATTGCAGCCATGCGTTTCATATAAAGTCCCAATTTCCTTTTTGTTTTTATTTATCTTGTAGTAGGGATGGAGGAATATGACCCTATCCTGTCATTTCCTCAATTAAAGTCCCAATCAATTCCCCCTCTTTCCCAATATAAGACAAAGGTGTGGAGCCAGCCTATAGGACCCATACATAGACTAAGCACCTGTGACAGGGATCTCCAAACATACTAAACAAAGGGCCAGTTTACTGTGCTTCAGACTTTAGAGGGTCAGTGGGAGTAAACCATGTCCCATCTTTGGTACCATGGGAAATGTTAGTCCCCCATCATTGGTGTCATTGGGAGGAATAATGTTCCATTATTTATACCAGTGGAAGGAATAGTGCCTTATCATTGGTGTCAGTGGAAGGAATAGTGCCCTATCATTGGTGTCAGTGGGAGGAATAAAGTCCCATCATTGGTGTCAGTGGGTGGAAAAGTGCCTCCTATTAGTGGGAGGAATAGTGTCCCACCATTGGTGTTAGTGGGGGGGGGGGGGAATAGTGTCCCATTATTGGTGTCAGTGGAAGGAATAGTGTCCCATTATTGGTGTCAGTGGAAGGAGTAGTGTCCCATTATTGGTGTCAATGGAAGGAATAGTGTCCCATTGTTGGTGTCAATGGAAGGAATAGTGTCCCATTGTTGGTGTCAATGGAAGGAATAGTGTCCCATTGTTGGTGTCAATGGAAGGAATAGTGTCCCATTGTTGGTGTCAATGGAAGGAATAGTGTCCCATTGTTGGTGTCAATGGAAGGAATAGTGTCCCATTGTTGGTGTCAATGGAAGGAATAGTGTCCCATCGTTGGTGTCAGTGGAAGGAATAGGGTCCCAAGGGCCAGATAAGGATATGGAAAGGCTGCAGTTTGGAGACCATTAACCTATGACCTAACACATTGGTTATCCTTGTGCATGTCAGGGGTTGAAGAATAATTTTTTTTTTGGGGGGGGGGGGGGGGGTGGGTGTCATCATTTAGGTAGAACTCTAATTTAATGAGCTGTAAAGGTTTCTAAAGCGTTCCCTATTTGAGTGTGGCTATCATAATTTAATTGTACATCACAAGATACAGAGGGCTTCATTTTCCTGATTTTTGCGAGGGAAGTCACATGGATTGTCTAGTCCCCTTTTCTCACCATTGGACCTTAACTTAGTCTTGTCTGTTTTGCAAACCTCTCCTTTTGAACCTCTCAGAGAGATCCCCCCCCCCCCTGTTGCTGCTTACATGCAAGTTTGTCTTTTTAGTTGCCATTACTTTGGCTTGAAAGGTCCCAGAGTTGGCTGTGCTTTCCTGCAAGGGGATATTCTTGGTTCTTCACCAGGATAACGGTGGGTGTTGAGCCCTCTGTCCTCTTTCTTGCCTAAGATGGTTTCCTTGTGTCACCTAAATCAGGAACTTGTGTTGCAATCCCAATGGACCTAAACCTAAGCATCCTTAAGAGAAAGTGTTTCATGCTTTGGATGTCATTCAAGCTGTTTTATCTGGTCTTTTTTTTTTTATATTTAATTTTTTTATTACGTTTTTCAAAAAACTTGATAATACAAAAATGACTTTCTTCAAAAGCATGCAATCACAAAAATACCCCAACAAATCCTCCCCCTCCCCCTTCACTCTTCCATTATTCTTCTAATCCACTGTTGTGCATCCTCCTCTCTTCCTCTGTGCCTATATGTGTTTGTCCCTCTTTCTCCTCTATACCTTCCAGATTCCCGCATATCTGCCAGTCTTCTTAAATTCCTTCAATTTTCTCCATTTATTTGAGAAACTCACTGTCAGCTCCTCCTCCCAACTTCCTAGATATTCCATATTCTATGTATATTCTATTCTTTTAAACCAATCTCTAATTGTGGGGCTTTCCGGATCTAACCATTTTTTTGGGATTGCCCCCTTGGCTGCATTTATCAAGTTTGGTACTATTGTGCTTTTGTATTGTTTTTTTGATTTATCTGATTTGTGAAATAAGCATACCCATGGGTTGTCAATAATATTTTCGTCTGTAATCTCCCCAATGAGTTGTTGCACCTTCTTCCAATCTTCTTGAATCTTTGGACAATCTAACCAAAAGTTACATCCCCTCATACATCCCCAACATAATGAAGACCAGTGGCAGACTGTGTGTTGAGGGTGCAGGGGCGCCGCCCCCCCCCCCTATCCATGCGCCCGGCTCCTCTAATCCACATGCGGGGCGTCGGACGCATGGAGTACAATGGCATTTTTTTTTTTTTTTTTTAGCCATGTGATTAGAGCCAGAGGCTCTCGCAGGCTAAAAAAAATGGTGGCGCCGGGGCGCGGAGCAGTGCGTCCCGAGCCCACCCATTGTGTGACAATAGCGAAAAATTCGCTATTGTCACATGGATCCTCCTCCTGGCCAATCAGGATGCGCGTCCGATATGCGCTTCCTGATTGGCCGAAAGGCAAAAGCCATGCCATTGGCTGGGGACTCTGGGGAGGACGGAGGCGGGAGCCGGGAGGACTGAGGAGTCGCCGCCACGCCAGAGAAGGAAGCCAGCCCGGAGCAGTAGCAGATAGCAGAGCGCAGTACGAGCGAGGAGGTGAAGTGACAGGATGTGATCCTGGCGCACAGGTACCGTGTCCACTTTCTTCTTTCATTCTGGCTGTTCACCTGGTATGACGGAGAGGGGAGTGTAAGCATAGAAGTGGGCACAGAAGCCCTGCGGAACTCTGGACAGGATGAGGGAACACGGCTTGGGAGGGAGGGGGGGATAGGGGGGTGGCGGCGCACTGTGTGGTTTTTGTGAAGCTGCATGCTAATCAGCCTGTATTGCAGAAATGGGTATGAATCCTACCGCCTGGAGAACACGTCCAGATCTTTTGCATGCAGTGCTGTACATTGACCTGTGCCATGCCTGTACCATGACCTGTGCCATGACCTCAAAGTCACGCAATTTTTTTACAGCGTTTTTTGCCGCGAAGCAATACCTATTACATTTTTCTTTTTGCGCGCCCCCCCCCCCCCCCCCCCCAAAATTTTTGAGCATCAGCCGCCACTCATGAAGACTTCTCTGTTTGGCATTTCTGTGCTTTTACCGGTGTTGTATACCATCTCTAGAGACATTTATAGTTCATTTCGATGGGGTTTACGTTGACTGCTAGACTGTGGACAGCGTTCAATATTCTGTCTGCTTCATGTTCTTTTAGTCGTATCCCTATCTCTTTGTTCCATGACTATGAATGGAGGCCTCCTCAGACCTGCTAATTCAGTTAGCATTTTATATATCTGGGATATACAATGTTTTACTTTTATTTGTGGATTACATCGTTTTTCCACAAGATTCATATCTTTTTCAGTTCTAATGGGTCATGGCAGAGACTCCACAAAATGCTTTAACTGGGAATATCTCCATTCATTCAAAGACAGATTCTCTCCGTTATTATTCAGTTTGTTATATGGCCTTATCTTTCCCCCTCGTGTAATGTCTTTTTTTAACTGCGTGTTTTTAATCCAATTACCAAATTGTTTCTCATTCCTGTGTGTAAAATAATTTGTGCCATCTAGTGATATTAGTGGTAAATTATATAACCATTTAACTTGCCTATGTATTGTGTCCCATGTCTTAAAGCGGAGTTCCAGCCTTTTCACTCACCTGTCCCACGGTCCAGGGATGCGGCCGCCCGAAGCCTCGATCCTCTTCCCTCTGGTCTCGGCGGCGCCGGCATCACTGGTGTGGGCACCCGGCTGTGACAGTTTGTGGCTTCACATCCGGGTACGAGCACTGCGCATGCGCGAGTTGCGCTGCGCGTCTTGATTGGCCGGCAATCTTCTGGGACCTCTGACATGTCCCAGAAGATTGCAGGGAGGGGGGAGAGGAGAACTTCAGTTAAGGGCGCCGCGGCGCTCCGAGCGGAAGTGGGAGCGTGTACCTGTCAAAACTAGGTACCCGCTCAAAAAAAATTACATGCCAAATGTGGCATGTCAGGGGGTTATTCCTACCTAAAACGGAAGTTCCACTTTTGGGTGGAACTCCGCTTTAAATACAACTCTGGTATTCATGTGACTCCAAACATTCTTATCTAATTGTGTTCTATTTAACACGGTTTTAATCTTGACCCATTTTTTCGGCCCAACCATGAGAGTGGCCGTCTTGATATTTTTTAAGATCTGCTTTTATCACAATAAGTAGGGGGATGTAATTGGCGTGGTATAAGCTCTTTGTCGGATCGATTTGTTTTATTCCCAGGTATTTTCATTCAGACTTTGCCCATATAAATGGAAACTTCTGCTGCAAAGCTAACGCTTCTGTCTTACTGAGCCCGATGTTCAGAATTTCAGATTTTATTGGGTTAATCTTAAAATTTTGAGAGTTCCCCATATTCTTTTAGTTCTTTTTATTATTTTTGGAAGTGTTATTCTAGGGTTTGTGATGTAAAATAGGATGTCATCAGCATATGCTGCTACATTATGTTCCTCCTCACCCACCATTACTACCCTTCTATTCCGTATGGTGGCTAACAAAGGTTTCAGTGAGAGGACGAACAACAGGGGCGAGAATCGGCATCCCTGTCTTGTCCGTTATTCATTCCAAAGGGAGGTGAAAGATTTCCATTCACTTTTACCATTGCTGTCGGGTTCCTTTTTATAAAGCTTTTATCCATTGGATCATTCTAGGGCCAATTCCCAGGTCTACTCTTGTTTCTAGCATAAAGCCCCAGTCTACCCTGTCAAATGCTTTTTCAGCATCTATTCACAGTAGTAGATCTGTGTTCCTGATGCCTCTGCATTAATGTAATGGGAGTAACGTTCTTATCCCATTATCTTTCCCCTCTCTACCCAGAACAAATCCAGTCTGATCAGTATGTATCCATTCGGGCATCAGATCTTTTAATCTAGTAGCCAATACTTTTGCGTATAGCTTTGTGTCAGAGTTTAATAACGCTATTGGCCTATAACTCGAACACAAGGTTGCATCTTTTCCTTTCTTTGGTATTACCGTTACGAACGCCTGAAGTGATTTTACTTTCATGTCCTTTCCTTCTCCTACATTGGGACTAATATTTCCTTGAATGTCCTATAATATCGAATCGTAAAACCGCCAGGACCAGGGCTTTTCCCAGTCGCTGAGTTTTTCAGTGCCATCTCTATCTCCTCCTGTGATATTGGTGCCTCTAACACTTGTGGTTTTTCCATTGATATTCTAGGTAATTTTGCTTCCTTTTATATATTTTTATATCTTTTGATTTCTTTTTTGTTCTTTTTCTTGTGACCCCTCTTGCCTCGCTGTGTATAGTGTCCCGTAGAAGCTTTGGAATGCTTTGGTTATTCCTGTTGTTAAATATACAATTTCTCCTCTACCATTTTTTATTTTTTCTATGTAATTAACTGACTTTTTAGTCTTCACTATTTTAGCTAAATGTTTCACTGGTTTATTCCCCCATTTATATCTTTCTCTAGCCACTCTATTGAATGCCCGTCTCGTCTCTTCTTCCATTAGTTCTTTTAATTTGTCTCTTTTTACTACTAGCATTTGGTGTATCTCAACTTCGGTTTTCTTTTTATGTTTTTGTTATAACTCGTGTATTTCTGTAAACAATCTATTTTATGTTTAGGCCCCTTTCACACGGGCGTTCCGTATGTCCGTATATCACCCCATCCGTTTGCGGGTGATATACGGACATAATGCATGGCAATGGGATTGCGGATGTCAGTGGATGACCATCCGCTGACATCCGATTTTGCGTCCTTTCCGATCAGTTCCGTTTTTTGGAACGGAACAGAACCCTATTTTTCTTCCGTTTTTAAAAAACGGAAAGGATGCAAAATCGGATGTCAGCGGTGTCATCCGCTGACATCCGCAATCCCCATAGACATGCATTATGTCCGTATATCATCCGCAAACGGATGGGATGATATGCAGACATACGGAGCGGATGACACAAGTGTCATCCATGTCCGTGAAAAAAAAAAAGTGCCGGAGCGGATCGCAATACGGTCCGCTCCGTGTGAAAGAAGCCTTAAGCCTAGTACACACGCAACGATTATCGGCCGACCAATCGTCCGTCTTTTGTCCAGAGTGGTGTTTTGTTGGTTGGAATGTGCGTAGACTGCACACGAATTTTCTCGCCCAACAAAAATCTACTTCAGAAGTGATGTCATGTGTTGGTTTGCTTTCTTTGTGTTCTTTCATCTCTGAGCATGCCCGGACTTGCTCATTAGATTTTTCCCGAAATCTGTACTGACTGCATTTTATAGCCTGCACACCAGATTTTTTTCGGCCGAAAAGTCGGAGTCAGTTGTCGGAAGCACCATACTAACAAGCAGAAAATCGGCAGATCGGTCTCGGGCGAAAATTCCCTGCCGATTTTCGATGCATGTGTACGAGGCTTTAGGGTTCTTTCCTTTTTTTCTTCCTGGAGCCTATCATGATCAACACTCCCCTAATAGATGCCTTATGATACCAGCGTCTGATAAGTCAGGGGTTTCATTGCCTAGGAAAAGAACTGGAACAATATTTCCTATTTTTTTAGCTATTTCAATGTCTTGTATCAGTTCTTCATTAAGTCTCCAAGTGTTTTTTTATATTTTTCTGAGGCCCTATAAATTTTATTTTCATCATTACTGGAGCATGGTCTGATAAGGTCATAGTTCCTATTGAAGTATTCGCTATTGATTCTAGCAACCTTTGCTTAATCATTATATAGTCCAGTCTTGAGTACGTCCCGTGAACGGGGGTTAAAAAAAGGATTAATCCCTCTCCCTAGGGTGCTGGACTCTCCACTAGTTGACTGTGGAATTGTTTTTTCCTCACCATCGGTTGGTGACCTCCTGTGCATGGCAGGTACAATCCAAGAGTGGGTCCAGACAGAAGTTAAAATCTCCTGCCAAAGTCCATATCCCTGTTTTATCTGAAGTCTACAGCTTCGTTTCAAGTCTGACTCAGTGTTTGTACTGCCTGAGAGTCATAAGACTCGGGCTGCTTCTTGGTCGACTGTTTCTAGTTGTTTCTAGTCTAGCTCTTTTCTTAGACTTGTAGCATCCAGGGCAGTCGATGCTTCCTGGGCTATTTAGCATCAAGCTTCTGTTGTTCAGGTTTGTAAAGCTGCTAACTGTTCTTCTCCTCACAAGTTTCATAGTAGACGGTCCCACTTCTGCAGATGCCAGTTTTGGCGTAAAGGTCTTGTAAGCGGCTTTGTAGTGGTCTCCCCTATTCTGCTTTGAGACCTCCCCGGTAGTCCTAAATATGAAGTCATCAGCATCCTGTGATGTACAATTAAGGAATTAGGATTTTTGGTTTACCTAGAAAATCAACCTTATATTTATGACTACTTTGGCTGTGTGAAAGAATTGAACATAAGGGCTGGGAAACACAGCAAACATGTCCAAAAACTAAAGACAGAATCGCATAAAACCCCAATACAGACATTTCTCCCACAGAGGTGTAAACATTTAATGCTGGCGCCTTCCGGCCTTTTAAGGGGTTTCTGACCATGTGACTGCCGTGATTTGCAGTCACATGATCAGAAAGTGGCAGTAACACGTTTACATTTTTGTTACGGAAATATGCAGCCTCTTGGCGTCAATGCCCACCTGCCAAGAGGCCACATATTTGCGTACTGTCGTGATAAGAGGTTAAAAGAAAAGCTTGGCTAAAAAAAAGAAAATGCGCTTTTTTTTTTTTTTTTTGCAGGTCAAACAAAAATGTGCATTTTATTATTTTTCGAAGGAGCTTGCAGAGCAGCTACTGGTTTGCAGGTGCAATCTCAGGCTCCTGCATACTCTCAGCATTGCAGTCTACACACCCCAACCTTGTACAGGCAGGCAAGATAAATGGACTACAAGAGCGCTTACCAGCGCTCTCTTGCAGCTCATTGAGAAACACCTGACCGTACTTGAAGGCATTCTTTCACTGAAAACTATGAATGAATGATACTGCCATGTGGATGGAGTCCTTCAGTTTTCAAATTGTTACAGTGGGTGTGGGGAGAATATCCCTGGCCCACTGTCATAGCGACTGGGTGAGAGGCTGCAGCTGCTGGAACATTTTACAAAAGTGAACTTACCCATTAGAAGACCAGGTAGTAGACTTACAAGCCAGAATAGAAGCTTGATTCTGAATAGCCCCTTCCGTTTGCTTTGTACCTCATTGCTTGCTACAAAACGGATGTTTAGCGAGGCTGAAATGCTTGCCTTTTTTTTTTTTTGCCCATTCGCCTGAGGGTGGCAGCATGACCAAAGTAGTCATGAATAAGAAGTCTTCTGCAATGTACTCCCAAGTATTTTTAGTTAGGCTTGGTCCACACCGTCACGACTTGGGATACCCTAAGTCACGTGACATGTGAAATCCCATGTTAATCAATGAGAGCGGTCTTAATTAGCCCTGCTGAAGTCGCTCCAACTCTAGAAAATCCGTACTCCTTCAAGGTGACTTCTATCTGACTTGTGCTCATAGACTTTAATAGAAGTCCCCTCAAAGTCAGATACTCATCTTAAAAGGGGGTTCCAGCCAGAAGTGGAACTTACGCTTTAAGTACTCCTGACATGCCACATCATTTGTTTTCCGGGGGGGGGGGGGGGCAACCTAGTTTTGACGGGTGCCCCGAGCAGAAGTTCCCTCCCATCTTCCGGGACACGTCAAAGGTCCCAGAAGATTGCCACAAGCTGTCATAGCCAGGTGCCCACACTAGTGATGCCGGCACCTTGGAGATATTTTTTTTTTTTTTTGTAACCTGAAAGAGAAACACATAATGAGCTAGTAGCATACTAGCTCATTATGAAATACTTACCTTAGAACGAGCCCCCGCCGTCCCGCCTGCTTAACTGTATGATGGGCGACATGTCCAGTCGCCCGTCTTCCGGGATCGTGGTATCCGGCCATCTGATTGGCCGGAGCCGTGGTGACGTCACTCCCGCGCACGGGAGCCAACGGCACGGGACTCTGAAGGAACGGCCGTTCCTTCAGAGCGCATGCACCAGTGACGTCACTGGCTGCATGTAAGGTAAATATCTCCTAAACGGTACATGTTTAGGAGATATTTACAGTACCTATAGGTAAGCCTTATCATAGGATCACCTATAGGTAAAAGTGTCAAAGGAGGGTTTACTTCCCCTTTAAGAGCTGAAAAATGCTCAGGTGTGAGCCTTAAACAAAGCCTAATTGTTTTGCTTTCCTGGTGACTTTTTTTTTTTTTTTTTTTAACCACACAGCACCTCTTATCTAACTGAAAAAAATATATTTATAACCTTATCCCTCCCTGTTTATATTTGAGCTATGTACACAAATGTGTCTACCAGTATAGGGAACAGAGATTGAAATGAGGAAATGAAACCAAGATTTTTAATAGTGAAACTTTGCTGGTTTTAAATCATAGCACAGGGGAAGGGTTATCCACGGACACCTATGTCCTGGCAGGGGGTGAATTGGAATTCTGTCCTCATTTGCTGTCAGCCCCGAAGTGTTCCTGATGCCAGGGACTAGGTGGGCTTGAGATGAAAGAAGGAAGTTGGGTTGATGTGTTCTATGTATATCTCATATGATGTTATACTTCTCTTCTGCAGCTTTAACCAGTTGTGTCTACCCACCTATGACTCGTACGAGGAGATGCACCACATGCTGAAGCTTGCAATCAGCGAGGGCTGTGAAGGATTCGGAATGGTCTGAGCATACACATTGGGGACTCGTTTTCTGGAGTTCAGTGACTAAGAAGCACAATGTTCCCTATGGGAGGACAGAATGCCTGGCCTGGTGAAAACCCTTCCCTGTCACCTGGCCAGGCAGAGGGTTTAAAATGACCCACACAACGCTGATGATTAAAGAGACAAGCAGCTAAGATAATACTTTATTGGCTTTAAAACATCAGTAACAACTCTTGAAACAAGTGTTAAATCAGCAGAGTATCGATTTAAAGTTTTTTTTCAATAAAAATTTAGCAAACAAACATTCATGGATTTTATGTGCGATTTGTTACAACTGCACAGCAGTCAGAAGAAAGCAGGTCCTAGACAGAGACATTAGAGGGTTAAAAGACAGCAAATTGCACCAATTTTTAAGCCTTGGGTTGAGTTCAGCCATCCACAATCTGGACTGGGATTTTCCAGCAGAACAGATTCTTGTTGTCAGTATCACGCAGCTCCCATTCAACGACCAGCTTGACCTGCAGGGGACACAATAACAGCTCAATCACAGGGCACCGTGGGGAGAGATCATGTGACCACAGAATGGTGGTAACCCTGATTTTACTGGACACCCAATGTGGAGAGAATTATATTATATAATATAATATATTATATATATATATATATATATATATATATTACACACATACAGTATCTCACAAAAGTGAGTACACCCCTCACATTTTTGTAAATATTTTATTACCTTTTTAATGTGACAACACTGAAGAAATGACACTTTGCTACAATGTAAAGTAGTGAGTGTACAGCTTGTATAACAGTGTAAATTTGCTGTCCCCTCAAAATAACTCAACACACAGCCATTAATGTCTAAACCGCTAGCAACAAAAGTGAGTACACCCCTAAGTGAAAATGTCCAAATTGGGCCCAAAGTGTCAATATTTTGTGTGGCCGCCATTATTTTCCAGCACTGCCTTAACCCTCTTGGGCATGGAGTTCACCAGAGCTTCACAGGTTGCCACCGGAGTCCTCTTCCACTCCTCCATGACGACATCACAGAGCTGGTGGATTTTAGGGACCTTGCACTCCTCCACTTTCTGTTTAGGGATGCCCCACAAATGCTTAATAGGGTTTAGGGCTGGAGACATGCTTGGCCATTCCATCACCTTTACCAAGGCAGTGGTTATCTTGGAGGTGTGTTTGGGGTCGTTATGTTGGAACACTGCCCTGCAGCCCAGTCTCTGAAGTGAGGGAATCATGCTCTGCTTCAGTATGTCACAGTACATGTTGGCATTCATGGTTCCCTCAATGAACTGTATCTCCCCAGTGCCGGCAGCACTCATGCAGCCCCAGACCATGACACCCCCACCACCATGCTTGACTGTAGGCAAGACACACTTGTCTTTGTACTCCTCACCTGGTTGCCGCCACACACGCTTGACACCATCTGAACAAAAAAGTTTATCTTGGTGTCATCAGACCACAGAACATGGTTCCAGTAATCCATGTCCTTAGTCTGCTGGTCTTCAGCAAACGGTTTGCGGGCTTTCTTGTGCATTCTCTTTACAAGAGGCTTCCTTCTGAAACGACAGCCATGCAAACCAATCTGATGCAGGTGCGGTGTATGGTCTGATCACTGACAGGCTGACCCTTCAACCTCTGCAGTATGCTGACAGCACTCGTATGTCTATTTCCCAAAGACAACCTCTGGATATGATGCTGAGCATGTGCACTCAACTTTGGTCAACCATGGCAAGGCCTGTGCTGAGTGGAACCTGTCCTGTTAAACCGTTGTATGGTTTGTGCTACAGCTCAGTTCCAGGGTCCTGGCAATCTTCTTAAAGCCTAGGAAATTGATGGAGTATCTTGGCACCTCAGATGTTTTGGAACTACATTTCCCATGATGCTTATGCACTCTGCAGTGTAGTTGGTTGAGCATGATGGGAAACGTAGTTCCAAAACATCTGGGGTGCCAAGGTTTGCCATCTTTATGTGGAGCAACAATTCTTTTTTTCAAAACCTCAGAGAGTTCTTTGCCATGAGGTGCCATGTTGAACTTCCAGTGACCAGTAAGAGAGAGTGAGAGCGAGAGCGATAACGCCAAATTTAACACACCTGCTCCCCATTCACACCTGAGACCTTGTAACACTAACGAGGCACATGACACCGGGGGAGGGAAAATGGCTAATTGGGCCCAATTTGGACGTTTTCACTTAGGGGTGTACTCACTTTTGTTGCCAGCGGTTTAGACATTAATGGCTGTGTTGAGTAATTTTGAAGGGACAGCAAATTTACAATGCTACAATGTAAAATAGTGAGTGTACAGCCTGTATAAAAAAACGTGTAATTTCTTCAGTATTGTCACATGAAAAGATAACATTTTTCAAAAATGTGAGGGATGTTCTGTAAACTTTATTATGTGAAATCCACCTACAGTGACCATTCAGTGCCCTGTACTTATTGTCAGGACCGCCTTCCAATTATTTTATGACTCAAGCAGACCCCCCACTCCATGTTACCAGAGATGTGTACCATCCCATGTACTGAATGCATTTTATGGGGTGCCACCACTTAAGGAGCTTGATAAAAAGGAACCTGTCATGTCAGAAATAGGAGTACTGCTGCTATTATTTACTACTTCTAGACACCGCTTGTTACTCAGCCATCACCTTCATTGCTCCAGCTTCTTAAAAGGTTAGTTCACCATTACAAAACAAACTGCCTATGCAGATAAGGAGTGGTTTTAGATAAATACAAGCTGTCCAGCTCGGACTAAAGATCGGTAATGCCTTTGGTGTAGGTCATTTAATACCTTTTATAAAGCGTGACTGGAATACTCCCAGGATGTTGATAGTCGTTAACGCTCACCTCCGCTATCACAGGAGTGAGCGTTTCCTTTGATTCAAACCCCCTCGCATACTCTGTCTCTCTTAATGCAGTAATTGTGAGCTCACTCCTGTGATGGTGGAGGTGACCAAGTAGGCCTCACTTTGCAACATTATGGGAGTATTCCAATCAGGCTTCATGAAATATGTAAATAGACCCACACCTATAGCAAGAGCATTATTCAACTTTAGTCAGATCTGCATGGTTTGTTTTTATCTACAAAACGCCCCTTCTAGGCATAGTAGAGCTGCAAGATTCTGGATAAAATGAGAATCCCAACTATTCTTGGCATAACATCTTTCGCATTATCCAAAAAAAATTGGGGTAACTTTAATGAATTAAAAAAAAAAGAAAACAGGAAAGTAAAGTGTATTTTTCCCCAAAATATTGCATTTGAAAGATCGCGTTGTCCCCGCTGGAGGCCATCTTCCTTCCGGGTCTAGAGATTCCGACTGTGCTACTGGCCAGAGCCGCGTTATGTCACTCCCTCGCATATGCGCGCGAGCCGCCGGTCACGGGAACAGGGCTCTGAAAAATGCTCCGATGACATCATCGGCTGCATGCAATGTAAATATCTCCTAAACTTTGCAAGTTTAGGAGATGTTTACAGTACCTATAGGTACAAACAGTACTCAGGGGTTTACAACCTCTAAGTGGTTAAACTGACCTCATTTACTGACAGAAGTTCATCCCTTTGATGTAAAAGAACCAAACGATACATTGTTTCTATTTATCTCACAGCGCTGAGCAGTTTTGTTTAAAAAAAAAAAATGCAAATAGCTGGCAAATGTTAATGATTAATCGTGCAGCTCTGCTGCATAGACAGTTTTTTGGGAAAGGTGAACTAATTCTATAAAGTATTTTAAAAAAATGATTCCCCCCCCCTTAAAAATACCAAACCTGTAATACTTACCTGGTCTAGTTTTGCACAGAGCAGCCTCCATCACCAATCCTGGATCCTCCCCCCTGCTGATTCCTCCCATTGCAAGCCGCTTGCTATGGAGGCACTCATGCGTGCTCGAGCCCCGCTTGGTGTGCCCATAAGACACACAGAATGGGGCTCATTCCTACCCCCCCCCCCCTCCCCGGCTGTGATTGACAACAACAGGAGCCAATAATGCAGTACAGAAACACAATTCTACTTACTTTTGGGTACTCTGTCTTGATCGGCATCTTGGTTAGGTAGGTGTAGGTTTCGCCTGCCTTCAGGGGGCAGCCCACTCCGCTCTTACACCCATCTGATTCTGGCAGAGGAAAGGGTATGGGAACTCCTGCCAACAGGCCATAGACTACAGCTTTGCAGTTTGGAGTTACCTCACCTGGTAGATGAGACAGACATGGTCATTAAGTTGTTCAAGCCGCGTCTCTAAACACATCACAACCCTACAGCAGCTTTACATGTAATCTTCATACAGTGGCTGGGCACGCACACCACACCCCCCCTCCCCCCACATCACCTCTATATAAACACACACCATGACCCCATAGAGCAGGGGTGGGGAACCTACAGCCCACAGGCCATATGCGGCCCCCGAAATCATTTGGTCCGTGCCACTTGGTCTGTCTGTCTGAGTTGTCAGAACGGAGCCGATGTTTCTTGTATAGTTCTGGCTCCTTTCTGTCTGAGTGAGTCAAAGGTGGAGTGATATCAAATGCACTTCGCCTGTGAGGAGACTGACCGAGATACAGGAACCTCCATCTTCCTCCAGTGCAGCACCGCTCCTGAGTCTTTAGCCAGCATTACCCACAGCAGTACCAGCCTGGGCCAGTAGTACCCACAGCACAGCAGTTCTTTTAAAAACTTAGCACGGCAAAGGGTTGACTGCGCTCCAGACTGACCAAAGACCTGGAAAACCAGTTGCAAGTAGCAACATCATCAATACCAGCTAACATCACACACCTCACCAAAGAGACGCAGTTCCAGCCATCACATTAGGGGTGAGTTATTAAATGTTTGACTAAATATAACAGGCTAATTTTTAAGTTTAACATTTTTGTACGGCCCCCGAATGATTTTCTAAATATCCAAATGGCCCTTTGCAGAAAAAAGGTTCCCCACCCCTGCCATAGAGTGTCTGCACACACCACATCCCCTACATCACCTCTACACACACCATACCCCCCACACAGTGTCTACACAGTGCACACCCCACATCCCCTCTACACACCACCATGCCCCCATACAGTGTCTGCACACACCACAACCCATGCATCACCTCTACACACACACCATGCTCCATACAGTGTCTACATACACTACATCACCTCTACACACACCATGCTCCATACAGTGTCTACATACACTACATCACCTCTACACACACCATGCCCCATACAGTGTCTGCACACCCTACATCACCTCTACACACACCATGCCCCATACAGTGTCTGCACACCCTACATCCCCTTTACACACACCATGCCCCCCATACAGTGTCTGCACACACCACATCCCATGCATCACCTCTACACACACCATGCCCCACACAGTGTCTGCACACCCCACATCACCCCTACACACACCATGCCCCATAGTGTCTGCACACACATCCCCTATATTACACCATGCCCCCCCATACATTGTCTGCACACCCTACATCACCTCTACACACACCATGCCCCACACAGTGTCTGCACACCCTACATCACCTCTACACACACCATGCCCCACAGTGTCTGCACACACATCCCCTATATCACACCATGACTCATACATCACCTCTAAACACACCATGCTCCATACAGTCTCTGCACACCCTACATCACCTCTACACACACCATGCCCCATACAGTCTCTGCACACCCTACATCACATCTACACACACCAAG
Source organism: Pelophylax lessonae (assembly GCF_965119305.1). Lineage (NCBI taxonomy): Eukaryota > Metazoa > Chordata > Amphibia > Anura > Ranidae > Pelophylax > Pelophylax lessonae. The sequence goes on along the minus strand of NC_138780.1, from coordinate 178,574,089 downwards.
CCCCATACAGTGTCTGCACACCCTACATCACATCTACACACACCAAGCCCCATACAGTGTCTGCACACCCTACATCACCTCTACACACACCAAGCCCCATACAGTGTCTGCACACCCTACATCACCTCTACACACACCATGCCCCATACAGTGTCTGCACACCCTACATCACCTCTACACACACCAAGCCCCATACAGTGTCTGCACACCCTACATCACCTCTACACACACCATGCCCCATACAGTGTCTGCACACACCACATCCCTGTACATCTCATCTGCACACACCACAACCCATGCATCATCTCCACACACACCATGCCCCATACAGTGTCTGCACACCCTACATCACCTCTACACACACCATGCCCCATACAGTGTCTGCACACACCACATCACCTCTACACACACCATGCCCCATACAGTGTCTGCACACCCTACATCACCTCTACACACACCAAGCCCCATACAGTGTCTGCACACCCTACATCACCTCTACACACACCAAGCCCCATACAGTGTCTGCACACCCTACATCACCTCTACACACACCATGCCCCATACGTCACCCCTACACACACCATACAGTGTCTGCACACCTACACACACCATGCCCCATACAGTGTCTGCACACCTACACACACCATGCCCCATACAGTGCCTGCACACATCACATCCCCTACATCACACTATTACCCATACAATGTCTGCACACACCACATCCCCTACATCACCTCTACACACACCATGCCCCATACAGTGTCTGCACGCCCCCTACATCACCTCATCCCATACAGCTCCTGCATTTACACTTAGCCTCCACACACACTAAGCTCCATACAGCACCTGAGCGTGCACACACCATGCCTTGTACAGTGTCTGCAACATCACATCTCCTACATTGCCTCCACACACATCACACTTACCACTGGAGAAGGTGACATTGATGGTGTAAGTGCTGCCTTTTACTAGAGGACACGGCTGTGTGGGACATGGAGACACATCCACCGTCAGCAGCTTCCCCACTTCACCGCCTGCAATGAAAAAACAGCCAGTCAAAGGCCAGCAAAGCACTGAGATTATTTTTCTAACAATAGCTGACACATGTTCCATGCTTCACCCTCACTTCAGTCCGGCTGAGATGAGAAGAAGACAATGGACTGACACCATCCATTGACATCCATACCCACTTACCACAGTCCTTGTAGACCAGCGGCTCCCCAACAACGACAGTGAAGACGGTCAGTGCCAGCAGCAGTGCGATGTGAGCCAGCGACATGGTGACAGCTGAGGAGAGACAATGTACAGTGAGAACAAGTTCTCTGCTTCTCTCCTATTCACAGCCACTTCTGCTTTCCCAATCCTCCCACCCCCGCAACCCCTCCCCCTAGCTGGAGCTGTAAATGTAATGAAGTTATATAATTCATCCTTACTGGTATTAAACTGACCAAGGAAGAACAAAAACAAATAGCTAAGCAATCACAATTCAAGTACCTTACAGGTAATTCACTACAATAAAGCGGTATAAAACCCAAAAGCAACAATTTATTATATTGCAGCTTACCAATTCTTAGATGTGATGGCTGCATTCGTTTTCTTTTTTTAGGCTCGCTTTCCACCTAGTTATCCTGTCAGTAAGTTTGTTTTAAACAGAACAAGCTGCCTTGCAGATGTAGCAGTTACAGGGATGAGGCCACTGACAGGACTGCTTACAATGTTCAGTTTTTCTTTTTGCATGAAAAACCTTTAGCCCAAAAGGAAAAAAACGGTTTGCTGTAACTAAGTGTGAGCTGGAGTTCAGCTTCAATCTGTTAGTGTATCTTAAGCCGACTATAGATAACTCAAACCATGTCATGTATGGGCAGGCTGGATGTACTAAAGTTGATTGATAAAATTGAGTACAACCAGCCTGATGGATTTTACACAAGATTATTGCTAGTGGATGTTATAGCTGCTAGCAATAATCTCTGTATTCTCCTGGTGGGGACGGCTTCCTCTGCCCAGAGGACACAATGGCCCAATGGGACCTGTGGTTGCAGGAAAATTGCTCGGTATATGGCTGGTGTTCTGTCAGTATACCAAACCCTATCAGAATTCCATACCTCCGTCATTTCCGGTTGCGTATCAGCTGTGGCTTCGTCATGAATCAGCTGTAGCCGCGTCACAAGTCCTACTGCGCATGTGCAGAATAGGTAGGGCATTTTGATAACATCGTAAGGGTCAGGCAAAAGTCCTAGTGTGCATGCGCACCAACGGGTCGGGCAGCGGGATCTCTGATAACAAACATCCATCCGATCTCCATGGCCCACACTGTGCTGACCCGACAATCCGATCTCCATGCCCCACACTGCACCGACCCGACAATGAGACAATGAGGCGTGCTCGTGTGGGTAGCGAATAGGATTGTCCCATTGTCGGCTTGGCGCAGTGTATGCCATGGAGATCGGATGGATGTTGTTAAAAGAGATGCCGCTACCCGAGCTGTTGGTGCGCATGCACACTAGGACTTTTGCCTGACCCTTACGAGGTTATCAAAATGCCCCACCTATTCTGCGCAGTAGGACTTGTGACGCGGCTACAGCTGATTCATGACGAAGCCACAGCTGATGCCGCTACCAGATCCGTTGGTGCGCATGCGCCCGCTCATACGCAGTAGGACTTTTGCCTCACCCCCTTACGATGTTATCAAAATTCCCTACCTATTCCGCGCATGCGCAGTAGGACGTGTGACGCGGCTACAGCTGGTGCATGACGAGCCTGTACCGGAAATGACGTAGGTAGGGAAATCTGATGGGGTAGGGTTTTCTGATAGAACACCGGCTTGAGCGATACACTAAATGAAAAAATTCTTAGTCCCCGTTCACACTAAGGCGACCTGTGAGGCGACCTGGTCGCCTCATAGGTCGCCTTCCATAGGGAAGCTGCGGACCCGTTCTAATAGGAGCGACACAAGTCGCTCCGACTTAGAAAAAGGGTCCGGAGCTTCTTTGGGGCGACCCGGAGGCGACCGCCATAGACTTCAATGTTATGAAGTCCGTGGCAGCCGCTCCGAGGTCGCCGCGCGCTGCTCGCACCGCGACCTCGGAGGTCGCCCCCCCAAGTCGGATCGCAGCAATGTGAACGGGGCCTCAACTCTCCTGGCAGTAAACAGGATACAAGGGGTGTGTTTATAGATAGGGGATATATACACTGCTCAAAAAAAAAATAAAGGAACACTTTAAAAACACATCGGATCTGTAACGACACCCCAGGTATGAAAGGGGTTACAGTCGTTTAGGACATTTCATTCCCAAACACAAAGGAAGCTACTGGACACTCCACTCAGCCGAACAAGAAACACATACGAATAATCCCCCTCCCCCAAGTACGAGACGAGGCTCTGTATTGAGGGTCAAGCAGGAATCAGACTGTTTATTGAAAAGGAATACACGCTTTATATACACGTTAGAAGTAATGCAGTCACTACATGAACAATGACCCAAATCCAGCCCCCAATACAAATTACTTGGCGTGTCAATACATCCCTTAGCAGACAACAGGGGAGTTCATTAGCACACTTAACAATAGGTGAATGGAAAGCCACCTCAGACAAGATGACAATTTACTTATTCAGACAAAAGCAACATCGTTAAGCAATAGACAGTCAGTCTCCACATTAAACTTCCTGGAATGCCCATATTAGGAGTTGTACTTCCTGGTCATAGACCTCACAATGTACAGGGAATAAAATCTTCATATTTCAAGAGACATCATTCCTGAATATCGCTGTCTCATTTGGAGCAATCCAAACCATATCCGCAGTACCCCCCAGTTTCCTGGTCACCCCGCGTCCAAAGTGACTCCCGTCACAGGATCTCAATGGGGAATCTCATGCTGGATATCTGTACTAATATGGACTGGGTAATGTGTTAGGAAGAAAAGGATGCCATATTGTTTCATGAAAATAAAAAATGATCACCCTACAGAGGTCTGAATTCAAGGACACCCCGAAAATCAAAGTGAAAAAATGATGCAGCAGGCTGGTCCATTTTGAGTTGCTGCAATGAAATTTCAGCAAAATGGTACTCAGTAGTCTGTATGGACCCCATGTGCTTCTATGCATGCCTAACATCATTGGAGTATGCTCCTAATGAGATGACAGATGGTGTCCTGGGGTATTTCCTCCCAGATCTGGACCAGGGCATCACTGAGCTCCTGAACAGACTGAGATGCAACCTGGTGGCGTTGAATGGACTGAAACATAATGTCCCAGAGGTGTTCTATTGGATTTCGTTTAGGCGAGCATGGGGGGCCTTTCAATGGTATCCATTCCTTCATCCTCCAGGAACTGGCTGCATACCCTCCCCACATGAGGCCGGGCATTTTCGTGCACCAGGAAGAACCCAGGACCCCCTGCACCAGAGTAGGATCTGACAATGGGTCCAAGGATTTCATTCTGATACCTAATGGCAGTAAGGGTGCCATTGTCTAGCCTGTAGAGGTCTGTGAATCCCTCCATGGAAATGCCTCCCCAGACCATCACTGACCCACCACCAAACTGGTGATGCTGAGTGATGTTACAGGCAACATAACATTCTCCATGGATTCTGCAGAACCTTTCACATCTGTCACATGTGCTCAGGGTGACCCTGCTCTCATCTGTGAAAAGCACAGGGCGCCAGTGGCAGACCTGCCAATTCTGGTGTTCAATGGCAAATTCCAATCGAGCTTCACAGTGACGGGCAGTGAGCACAAAGCCCCCTCATGAAGTCGGTTTCTGATGGTTTGGTCAGACATTCACACCAGTGGGCTGCTGGAGGTCATATTGTAGGGCTCTGGCAGTGCTCATCCTGTTCCTCCTTGCACAAAGAAGCCGATACTGGTCCTGCTGATGGGTTAAGGACCTTCCACGGCCCTGTCCAGCTCTCCTAGGGTAACTGCCTGTCTCCTGGAATCTCCTCCATGTTGTTGAGACTGTGCTGGGAGACACAGCAAACCTTCTGGCAATGGCACATATTGATGTGCCATCCTGGAAGAGTTGAACTGCCTGTGCAACCTCTATAGGGTCCAGGTATAGCCTCATGCTACCAGTAGTGACACTGACCAAATGCAAAACTAGTGAAAAGAGGAGTAGGGGAACAAATGGCGGTGACCTTCACCTGTAAAACCATTCCTGTTTTGGAGGTTGTCTCATTGTTGCCCATCTAGTGCACCTGTTTTTAATTTCATTAACACCAAAGCAGCCGAAACTGATTAACAACCCCCTCTGCCACTTAACTGACCAGATCAATATCCCAATAGTTTAATTGACTTTGATACTATACTCTGATTAAACAGTGTTCCTTAGATTTTTTTTGAACAGTTTATATACAGTATCTCGCAAAAGTGAGTACACCCCTCATATTTTTGTAAATATTTTATTCTATCTTTTCATGTGACAACACTGAAGAAATGACACTTTGCTACAATGTAAAGTACTGAGTGTACAGCTTGTATAACAGTGTAAATTTGCTGTCCCCTCAAAATAACTCAACACACAGCTATTAATGTCTAAACCGCTGGCAACAAAAGTGAGTACACCCCTAAGTGAAAATGTCCAAATTGGGCCCAATTAGCCATTTCCCCTCCCCGGTGTCATGTGACTCGTTACTGTTACAAGGTCTCAGGTGTGAATGAGGAGCAGGTGTGTTAAATTTGGTGTTATCGCTCTCACGCTCTCATACTGGTCACTGGAAATTCAACATGGCACCTCATGGCAAAGAACTCTCTGAGGATCTGAAAAAAAAAAAATTGTTGCTCTATTAAGATGGTGAACCTTGGCACCCCAGATGTTTTAAAACTACATTTCCCATGACGGTCTAACTACACTGCAGGGTGCATGAGCATCATGGGAAATGTAGTTCCAAAACATCTGGGGTGCCAAGGTTCACCATCACTGGCCTAGGCTATAAGAAGATTGCCAAGACCCTGAAACTGAACTGCAGCACGGTGGCCAAGACCATACAGTGGTTGTATGGTTTAACAGGACAGGCCTCACCATGGTCGACCAAAGACGAGTGCACGTGCTCAGTGTCATATCCAGAGGTTGTCTTTGGGAAATAGACGTATGAGTGCTGCCAGCATTGCTGCAGAGGTTGAAGGGTGGTTGGGGGGGGGGGGGGGGCAGCCTGTCAGTGCTCAGACCATACGCCGCACACTGCATCAAATTAGTCTGCATGGCTGTCGTCCCAGAAGGAAGCCTCTTATAAAGATAATGCACAAGAAAGCCCGCAACAGTTTGCTGAAGACAAGCAGACTAATGCCCCATACACACGTGCAGATTATCTGAAGACTTTTGTCTGCAGACTTACCTTTTCTATGTAGTGCAAGGGCCTGCCGGATTGCATACAAATTGAAAGTGTTTAGATTTGACCTCATATTATATGGTTTTGGTAAGTCTGCAGATAATCTGCACGTGTGTATGGGGCATTAGGACTTGGATTACTGGAACCATGTCCTGTGGTCTGATGAGACCAAGATAAACCTATTTGGTTCAGATGGTGTCAAGCGTGTGTGGCGATAACCAGGTGAGGAGTACAAAGACAAGTGTGTCTCTCCTACAGTCAAGCATGGTGGTGGGAGTGTCATGGTCTGGAGTTGCATGAGTGCTGCCGGCACTGGGGAGCTACAGTTCATTGAGGGAACCATGAATGCCAACATGTACTGTCAGGGGAGGACTGGGCCAGGGGGCAGGGGGGCAATTGCCCCCTGGGCCGCTCTGATGCTCCATAAAAAGTCTGCACCGCTTCTGCCACAGACATGCCTAAAGGATTCCTGGTAAAGAGAAGTAAAACGTCCCTGCCACTGATCTACTGAGTGTGGGCTGAAGACAAGGACAAAGCGCAGGCCCCCCACCCCCCCCCAGCATGGATGGTGTAAACTGTGTCTGAGTAGAAGCCGGTTTCATGCCCACTGGAGACTATTCTGCCCCGGCCAGCCCCAACCGAGCTGACCCAGCTGCCCCCAACCACCCCCTGCTGGCCAGGTCAGGAAAGCAGATTCAGCCTGTAAGTAGAGAGTATCTGGAGCAGGGCTTCAGCTTGGAATGGGGGTCAGGAGGAGGATTGGGAGAGTGGGAGGGGGGGTGAGGGAAAGTGGGAGGGGGCCCGAGTCGCTGTACCATGGGCCTCGGATTTGTACTTGCCCCCTGGGCCGAACATTGCCAGTCTGCCCCTGTGTACTGTGACATACTGAAGCAGAGCATGATCCCCTCCCTTCAGAGACTGGGCTGCAGGGCAGTATTCCAACATAATGACCCCAAACACCTCCAAGACGAGCACTGCCTTGCTAAAGAAGCTGAGGGTAAAGGTGATGGACTGGGTAAAATGTGAAGGTGCGCCGATTAGATTATGGGAAGCTGCAACCTTAGAACCAATTTATGGTGAACGTGAATATAATGTGTGTTATCAGGTGCGCTAACCAATAAAATAAAATAAGTGCTGTTTTAAGCCAAATAATGATCAAGTGTGTACAATGTGCACAAAATGATGAGGGTCCTGAATTTATATAAATTCAAACAAATAACCCAATAATGTGATCTATAAGAGCCGGCTCACACTGAGGCGATCAGACTTCGAGGGGCGACCTGTGAACCGTGACTTCGGCGCGACTTGCAGGGACTTCACATAATGGAAAGTAGTACAGGACCCTTTTTCTAAGTCGGAGCGACTTGTGTCGCTCCTATTAGAACGGGTCCTCTACTACTCAATGGCGAGCGAGTGAGCGACCGACCGCGACTTGTCAGGCTGACAAGTCGCGCTAGTCTGAATGGGGTCTAAACTGGAATAAATAGATAGCATCCGCCTGTTAATGTAGCAAAAAACCTGCTGAAATAACGTGAAGGAGAAAATGAATTCCCACACAAGTGATAAGTGCAATAGTGTAGCAAAAAATGTAACAAAAGAATTGTAACAAAACAATCCCAAATAACAAACAAAGAAAAGTCCAAATAATAGTGTCTGTGATAGAAGCAGTTGAATCAGAATGTGGAAGCCCACTGTGCTCAATATCCCACCACCTGTAAAGCCGAGCTTCTTACCAGAAAAATAAATCATAAGGGCATATCTATGATAAGATCCACAACAGGAGTCGCATGCCGAGAGAAAGGAAAAAATGTTGATCCACCCCTACCTACCAGTCCGGCGGGGTGGGGGGAAGGTGAGCCTCTTACCAAATTTGCATATGTGAAGGGCTGTGGAACTATTCGAACCAGACGATCATCTTTTCCTTTCTCAGACGCGATAGTGGATCAATCCCCTGGTGGTCAGTAGCTGCTCTTATCCTCAAAATGAATGGGGATAAAGAGGGACCGCCAATAGGGTGTTATCTTTTTAAAACCATTTATTAAACCAGTAAGAATGCACTTACATGGATAAAAAAGAAACAGGCTGTCTGTCACCACCACGGGATATCTAAGAGCTGCGGCCGCCTGCAGTGCGGGCCGCCGTGCTATGTTGTGAGTGATGATGCGGCGGCGGCGGCAGCGGTGCCTCCTCTCTAAGTCGCTCCGACTTAGAAAAAGGGTCCGGAGCTTCTTTGGGGCGACCCGGAGCGACCTGCATAGACTTCAATGTTATGAAGTCCATGCCGGCCGCTCCGAGGGTCGCGGTGCGAGCAGCGCGCCGCGACCTATGAGGTCGCCCCGGCAAGTCGGATCGCCCCAGTGTGAACGGGGCCTTAGGGTCCTTCACACGGGCGTTCAGTTTTTTTCCTCCGATCAGTGACTTTTTTTTTTTTTTTGCGGACACAGATGACACATTGGAGTGTCCGTTCCGTATGTCCATTTTTTCATCCCATCCGTTTGCGGATGATAAACGGACATAATGCATGTCTATGTAAATACTGATGTCAGCGGATGACACCACTGACATCCGTTTTTGCGTCAGTTCCGTTTTTCAAACGGAAAAAAAAATAGGGTTCTCTTCCGTTCAAAAAAACGGAACTGAACAGAACGGACGCAAAACGGATGTCAGTGGTGTCATCCGCTGACATCAGTATTTACATAGACATGCATTATGTCCGTTTATCATCCGCGAACGGATGGGATGAAAAAATGGACATACGGAACGCCCGTGTGAAAGAGCCCTAATACAAGCTGTACACTCACTACTTTACATTGTAGCAAAGTGTCATTTCTTCAGTGTTGTCACATGAAAAGATAGAATAAAATATTTACAGAAATGTGAGGGGTGTACTCACTTTTGTGAGATACTGTATATGGGTGTATATACTATAGGGTGGTATGTGTGTTTATATATATATTTTATAGAGGGAGTGTGTGTGTGTGTGTGTATATATATATATATATATATATATATATATATATATATATATATATATATATATATATACACACACATACTTTAGGGGTGGTGTGTGTATATATACACTTTAGGGGTGGTTGTGTGTATATATACACTTTAGGGGTGGTGTGTGTATATAGGGAATATACAGAAGGGTGCCTACATATAGGGGATATAGTGTGTGTATTGGGGCGATATATATAAATTCTATACACAGGATATACATAGAAGGCTCTGTGTATAGTGGTGGGGTGAATATAAAGAGATATCGGTCATAATAAGGTTCGGTATCCCCCCCGCTCCCCCACACTTACCCACTCCTTCTTCGCACACTCAATAGAAGTCTTATGATTTCCGGGTGGCCTCCACCCTGCCGTACGTCACATCACCAGACCTCGCTCCCGCCAATCAGCGAGCGGTGGGTGGAGCCGGAGTGCAAAGATGGCGGCGGCGCGGTCTGCTGAAGGGTCTGATGAGGCCTACACCGGGGCGGAGGTGAGTGGTATTTCGGTCACGTGTCTACCGGCTGTGAGGTCACACTGTTGTTTACTCGAATACCAACCGTCCCTAACCTATACTTATACAACACCGACCAATATACATTTTCAACCAAAAAAAACACCGACCACCCGGGTACCGCTCTGTACCGGATACGCGGCCGCCCCTCCTCTCCACCGAGCGTGTCCCGGAACACCGGGCCTGGTAGTGAGCGCGGAGCTCCGGGCACATTTCCTGATGGCAATCATCGCATTGCTGCGCCATGACTCCGAATAATAACATGTCATAATAATGATAGGGGGAGGGGGTGATCCTTCCATCCCCGGAGTGTAAACAAACCGTAACCACATCTAATTCTGCCACTTTGGTATTTGTTAGTAAAACTGTATATACATCTATCTATATACTGCGCATCTCTCTATCTGTGTGTGTGTGTGTATATATATATATACACACTGCTCATTCTCTCCCTCTCTCTCTACACTGCGCATCTCTCTATCTGTGTGTATATATATATATACACACTTCTCTCTCTCTCCCCCCCTCTCTCTCCCCCTCTCTCTCCCCCTCCCCCCCCTCTCTCTCCCCCTCCCCCCCCCCTCTCTCTCCCCTCCCCCCTCTCTCTCCCCCCCCCTCTCTCTCCCCCCCCTCTCTCTCTCCCCCCCTCTCTCTCCCCCTCTCTCTCCCCCTCCCCCCTCTCTCCCCCTCTCTCTCTCCCCCCCTCTCTCTCTCCCCCCTCTCTCTCTCCCCCCCTCTCTCTCCCCCCTCTCTCTCCCCCCTCTCTCCCTCCCCCCCCCTCTCTCTCTCCCCCCTCTCTCTCTCTCCCCCCTCTCTCTCTCTCCCCCCCCTCTCTCTCTCTCTCCCCCCCTCTCTCTCTCTCTCCCCCTCTCCTCCCCCCCTCTCTCTCTCTCTCTCCCCCCCCCTCTCTCTCCCCCC
>NC_138780.1:178403376-178558376 GCF_965119305.1 Pelophylax lessonae | reverse complement strand
CTATCTGATGCCACCAGGTTGCACCTTAGTCTGTTCAGGAGCTCAGTGATGCCCTGGTCCAGATCTGGGAGGAAATACCCCAGGACATCATCCGTCGTCTCAGACCCCGTTCACATTAGGTCGCTCCGACTTCGGGGGCGACCTGTGAAGTCACGTGCATCGGGACTTCGGCGCGACTTGCACAGACTTCATATAATTGAAGTCAATGCAAGTCGCCTCCAGGTCGCCCCGAAGTAGTACAGGACCCTTTTTCTAAGTCGGAGCGACTTGTGTCACTCCTATTAGAACGGGTCCTCTACTACTCAATGGACCCGATGGTGCGCGACTTGCCAGGCTGACCAAGTCACCTGGCAAGTCGTAATAGTGTGAACCGGCTCTTATTAGGAGCATTCCCCAGACATTATCAGGCATGCATACAAGCACGTGGGGGCCACAGTACCATTTTGAGTTGCTGCAATGAAATTTCAGCAAAATGAACTAGCCTGCGGCATAATTTTTTACTTTGATTTTCGGGGTGTCTTTGAATTCAGCCCTCTGTAGGTTAATAATTTTCATTTCCATCAAACCATGTGGCATCCTTTCATTCCTAACACATTACCCAGTCCATACCAGTATAGATCCTAACACATTATCCAGTCCATACCAGTATAGATATCCATCATGAGATTTTTTTCCCCCATTGCGATCCGATGTGTTTTCAAAGCATTCCTTTAATTTTTTTTGAGCAGGTGTATATATCTATATACACTGAGCGGCCACTTTTATTAGGTACACCTTGCTGGTACCGGGTTGGAGCCCGTTTTGCCTTCAGAACTGCCTTCATTCTGGTGGCATATATTTAAAGTGAAGTTCCGGCCTCGGGGGTCAATTTTAGCTAAGAATACCCCCCGGGTAGTCAGGGCTAGTGCATTCCACAATAGATAGCCTCTGTACTGTCCCGGGTCGCACTTACCTGTAAGAAGAAATACTTACCTTGAAAAGTTCTTCTCCAGCGATGCCATCTCAGGTGTGGGCAGCTGAAGCCGCAGCGTCCCTCTTCGTGTCCTCTTCCGTGACGTCGGAGTCCCACAATGCACTGCACCAGCCCCGCTCGTCACTTCCGGTGCGGCATGCCCAGAAGCTGTATAGCAGGAAATGACGTGCTTGCACCGGAAGTGACAAGCGGGGCCGGTGCAGGCGCATTGATTCCTGGGAGCGATGACGTTCAGCTCCCAGGAGTCATCGCAAACCGGAAGTGATGGCGCGGGCCGCGGCCGCAGAGGGAGGAAGTGGAAGGAAGGTGAGTATATTTTCTTCTATAATAAGGTAAGTGACCCAAAAAAAAAAATCGTCAGTATCCATTTCTTTTTCAGGTTGCAATTAGCAAACGGATCGCCCAAAATCGATTTTTTTCGATATGGAGGCCGGAACTCCGCAAGGTCTTGGAAACATTCCTCAGAGATTTTGGTTTATATTGAGATGATAGCATCACGCAATTGTTGCAGATTTGCCGGTGTTCTGCCGAAAACTCCAACTTGCCAAGAACTCCGATCACCTTACTTCCGGTTAGTGTACACCAGGAATATTTGGAGATTTCGACCACTTGGTGTTTTTACAGAACACCGGCAGCGTATACACTCTATTACACACTATAATGAGTGGACATTGCTAGTCTGCCCGCTAGTTGTCGCTGCCTTGAAGGTGACCATTTTGTTAGTTACTCGTGGGCGGACTAAAAGTTTCCACCCATTATAGCGTGTACCGGAGTGTATATGCTGCCGCCTGTTCTGTAAAAACAACAAGTGTTCAAAATCTCCAATTATTCCTGGTGTACACTCACCGGAAATAACCTCCTTTGAAGTTCTCAGCAAGTTGGGAGTTTTCGGCAGAACACCGTCTGCACATCCATGATTCGAATCTCCGGTTCCACCACATCCCAAAGGTGCTCTATTGGATGAGATGTGGTGAGTGTGGAGGCCATTGGAGGACAGTGACCTCATTGTCATGGTGAAGAAAGCAGTGGTGAGATGATTGGAGCTTTGTGACACGGTGCATTATCCTGCTGGAAGGAGCCATCAGAAGATGGGGACACTGTAGTCATAAAGGGATGGACATGGACAGCAACAATACTCAGGAGTGGGGTTTAAACGATGCTCAGTTGGTATCAAGGGGCCCAAAGTGTGCCAAGAAAATATCCCCCACACCATTACACCACCAGCCTGAACCGGTGATACAAGGCAGGATGGATCCATGCTTTCATGTTGTATACGCTAAACTCTGACCCTTCCATCCGAATGTCGCAGCTGAAATGGAGACTCATCAGACCAGGCAACATTTTTTTTTCTATTGTCCAATTTTGGCGATCCTGTGCGATTTGTACAGTCAGGGAAAAAAGTATTTGATCCCCTGCTGATTTTGTACATTTGCCCACTGACAAAGAAATGATCAGTGTATAATTTTATTGGTTGGTTTATTGTAACAGTGAGAGACAGAATAACAACAAAAATATCCAGAAAAACGAATTTAAAAAAAGTTATAAATTAATTTTGTATTTTAATGAGTGAAATAAGTATTTTATCCCCTATCAATCAGTAAGATTTCTGGCTCCCAGGTGTATTCTATACAGGTAACGAGCTGACATTAGGAGCACTCTTAGCCCCCGTTCACATCGGGCCGATTTGGCATGCCATTTGACATGTCAAATCAGAGCCTATTGCCCGCAACGGAACCATCTGAATCAGTGCGAAGTCGACTTTGCAACGCCACACCGATTCCCAAAAGTAGTTTCTGCACTCTTTTTAGCAACTTCGGGAGCGATGTCAATAGACATCTGTGCAGCAACCCGCACAGATGTCTGTCAAATCTCCCTAAACTCACACTGACATTTGGGTTTGAAATTGTGCGAGTTCATACCTGCCCTCAGTGTGAACAAGGACTTAAAGGGAGTGCTCCTAATCTCAGCTTGTTACCGGTATAAAAGACACCTGTCCACAGGAGCAATCAATCAGATTCCAATCTCTCCACCATGGCCAAGAGCTGTGCAAGGATATCAGGGACAAGATTGTAGACCTACACAATGCTGGAATGGCTACAAGACCATGGCCAAGCAGCTTGGTGAGAGGGTGACAACAGTTGGTGCGATTAATTGGAAATGGAAGAAACACAAAAAAACCCTTGGTCTGGGGCTCCATGCAAGATGTCACCTTGTGGAGTTTCAATGATCATGAGAATGGTGAGGAATCAGCCCAGAACTACACGGGAGAATCTTGTCAATGATCTCAAAGCGGCTGGGATCATAGTCAGCAAGAAAACAATGGGTAACACACTACGCCGTGAAGGACTGAAATCCTGCAGCACCCTCAAGGTCCCCCTGCTCAAGAAAGCAGATGTACAGGCTCATCTGAAGTTTGCTAATGAACATCTGAATGACTCAGAGGAAAACTGGGTGAAAGTGTTGTGGTCAGATGAGACCAAAATCAAGCTCTTTGGCATCAACTCAACTCACCGTGTTTGGAGGAGGAGGACTGCTGCCTATGACCCCACGAACACCATCCCCCACCATCAAACATGGAAGTGCAAACATTATGCTTTGGGGGTGTTTTTCTGCTAAGGGGACAGCACAACTTCACTGCATCAAAGGGATGATGGACGGGGGCCATGTACCATCAAATCTTGGGTGAGAACCTCCTTCCCTCAGCCAGGGCATTGGAAATGGGTCATGGATGGGTATTCCAGCATAATGACCCAAAACACATGGCCAAGGCAACAAAGGAGTGGCTCAAGAAGAAGCACATTAAAGAAGTTGTAAACCCTCTCTTAGAACTTGTACCTATAGGCAAGTCTTTTCACTCAACTTTAACTGGACTTTAAGCAATGCCTGAGTAATCTTGAGGTCTAAGGACCTCAAGTCGCATCAAAGTCGGACCAAAGTAGTGCATGGACTACTTTGAAGTCGCTCAGATATGAATGGCACTCATTTGCAATTACTTGTCATGAGACTTTGCAGTTCCAAGTCGCAGGACAAGTCACACAAGTGTGAAAGGGGCAAGTGTGAAACTGCCAATAAATGACACACTGCCACTAACTTACACTACCAGTAACTGACTGTGGTGGCTTCATTTTTTCTTTTCTTCTTTTTTTTTCTTCCTGGTCTTGGGATCCTTTCAGTACAACAATTTTTGTCCTAGTGTGACAATGCTAGCGTGGATATAGGATTACAGAACACCTCCCCTTCTCATAATCTTTATATTATGAGGAGGGGAGGGTGCTTTTGTAGTCAGTGCCAATGATGTAAGCTGAGCTGCGCATGCACAGCTCAGTTTACATGCCACAGAAGACGGCAAGCAAACCGGTAGGTGTCTTCTTAATCTCCTGGGAATATGACACACTACACACAGGGCCCCCCCATCTCCTGGTGATATACTGACACTACACACAGGAGCCCCCATCTCCTGGTGATATACTGACACTACACACAGGGCCCCCATCTTCTGGTGATATACTGACACTACACACAGGGCCCCCCCATCTCCTGGTGATATACTGACACTACACACAGGGCCCCCCCATCTCCTGGTGATATACTGACACTACACACAGGGCCCCCATCTTCTGGTGATATACTGACACTACACACAGGGCCCCCCCATCTCCTGGTGATATACTGACACTACACACAGGGCCCCCCCATCTCCTGGTGATATACTGACACTACACACAGGGCCCCCCATCTCCTGGTGATATACTGACACTACACACAGGGCCCCCCATCTCCTGGTGATATACTGACACTACACACAGGGCCCCCCCATCTTCTGGTGATATACTGACACTACACACAGGGCCCCCCCATCTTCTGGTGATATACTGACACTACACACAGGGCCCCCCCATCTTCTGGTGATATACTGACACTACACACAGGGCCCCCCCATCTTCTGGTGATATACTGACACTACACACAGGGCCCCCCCATCTCCTGGTGATATACTGACACTACACACAGGGCCCCCCCATCTTCTGGTGATATACTGACACTACACACAGGGCCCCCCCATCTTCCGGTGATATACTGACACTACACACAGGGCCCCCCCATCTTCTGGTGATATACTGACACTACACACAGGGCCCCCCCATCTTCCGGTGATATACTGACACTACACACAGAGCCCCCCATCTCCTGGTGATATACTGACACTACGTACAGGACCCCCCATCTCCTGGTGATATACTGACACTACACACAGGACCCCCCATCTCCTGGTGATATACTGACACTACACACAGGACCCCCCATCTCCTGGTGATATACTGACACTATACACAGGACCCCCCATCTCCTGGTGATATACTGACACTACACACAGGACCCCCCATCTCCTGGTGATATACTGACACTACACACAGGACCCCCCATCTCCTGGTGATATACTGACACACTACACACAGAACCCCCCATCCCCTGGTTATATACTGACACACTACACACAGGACCCCCATCCCCTGGTGATATACTGACACTACACACAGGACCCCCCAACTCCTGGTGATATACTGACACTACACACAGGACCCCCCATCTCCTGGTGATATACTGACACTACACACAGGGCCCCCCATCTCCTGGTGATATACTGACACTATACACACAGGACCCCCCATCTCCTGGTGATATACTGACACTACACACAGGACCCCCCATCTCCTGGTGATATACTGACACACTACACATAGGACCCCCCATCTCCTGGTGATATACTGACACTACACACAGGACCCCCATCTCCTGGTGATATACTGACACTATACACAGGACCCCCCATCTCCTGGTGATATACTGACACACTACACACAGGACCCCCATCTCCTGGTGATATACTGACACTACACACAGGACCCCCATCTCCTGGTGATATACTGACACTACACACAGGACCCCCATCCCCTGGTGATATACTGACACTACACACAGGACTTCCCAACTCCTGGTGATATACTGACACTACACACAGGACCCCCCATCTCCTGGTGATATACTGACACTACACACAGGACCCCCCAACTCCTGGTGATATACTGACACTACACACAGGACCCCCATCTCCTGGTGATATACTGACACTACACACAGGACCCCCCATCTCCTGGTGATATACTGACACTACACACAGGACCCCCCATCTCCTGGTGATATACTGACACTACACACAGGACCCCCCATCTCCTGGTGATATACTGACACATTACACACAGGACCCCCCATCTCCTGGTGATATACTGACACACTACACACAGGACCCCCCATCCCCTGGTTATATACTGACACACTACACACAGGACCCCCATCTCCTGGTGATATACTGACACTACACACAGGACCCCCATCTCCTGGTGATATACTGACACTACACACAGGACCCCCCAACTCCTGGTGATATACTGACACTACACACAGGACCCCCCAACTCCTGGTGATATACTGACACTACACACAGGACCCCCATCTCCTGGTGATATACTGACACTACACACAGGACCCCCATCTCCTGGTGATATACTGACACACTACACACAGGACCCCCATCCCCTGGTGATATACTGACACTACACACAGGACCCCCCATCTTCTGGTGATCTACTGACACACTACACACAGGACCCCCCATCTCCTGGTGATATACTGACACTACACACAGGGCCCCCATCTCCTGGTGATATACTGACACTATACACAGGACCCCCATCCCCTGGTGATATACTGACACACTACACACAAGGCCCCCCATCTTCTGGTGATATACTGACACTACACACAGGACCCCCCATCTTCTGGTGATATACTGACACTATACACAGGACCCCCCCATCCCCTGGTTATATACTGACACACTACACACAGGACCCCCCATCTCCTGGTGATATACTGACACTACACACAGGACCCCCCATCTCCTGGTGATATACTGACACTACACACAGGACCCCCCATCCCCTGGTGATATACTGACACTATACACAGGACCTCCCATCCCCTGGTGATATACTGACACTACACACAGGACCCCCATCTCCTGGTGATATACTGACACTACACACAGGACCCCCCCATCTCCTGGTGATATACTGACACTACACACAGGACCCCCCATCTTCTGGTGATATACTGACACTACACACAGGACCCCCCATCCCCTGGTGATATACTGACACTATACACAGGACCCCCCATCCCCTGGTGATATACTGACACTACACACAGGACCCCCATCTCCTGGTGATATACTGACACTACACACAGGACCCCCCCATCTCCTGGTGATATACTGACACTACACATAGGACCCCCATCTCCTGGTGATATACTGACACTACACACAGGACCCCCATCTCCTGGTGATATACTGACACTACACATAGGACCCCCATCTCCTGGTGATATACTGACACTACACACAGGACCCCCCATCTCCTGGTGATATACTGACACACTACACACAGGACCCCCATCCCCTGGTGATATACTGACACACTACACACAGGACCCCCCATCTCCTGGTTATATACTGACACACTACACATAGGACCCCCATCTCCTGGTGATATACTGACACACTACGTACAGGACCCCCCATCTCCTGGTAATATGACACACTGATTGCTCACTCATCTCTCTCCTCTATCTCTTTCCATAGGATCTGTTTTCCTCCTTTACTGACATGCAGCCAGCCAGTCCGAAGCCGGTCCGACACTCAGGCCGAAGGAGAGATCCACCTCGCCGAGAGCTGTGTGAAAGTAAGAATCATTTCCTATATCAGACATATTCCCAGCCTGGATTTTAAAGAGAACCTGTCATAACTAAGCTCCATTTTCAGGCTTAGATCCCTGGTGCCCATCCTGCATCCCTTGGACCTCAACGGTCTGTAGTGGGAACACTGATTAGGGTAATAGCATTGATCTCTAATAGCCTCATGTAACATTCCCAGTTTCGTATTGTCTTCTGCAACATATCCCCAGCCATAAACGTAGCATGTTCACACTCTCTGGTCCTTATTTCCTCTATTAGATCTGCAGTTTCTGACAGTCCTCTCAAGCATTACATATATTGAACATTACGTGCGGACGTTTGGTGATGTCAGGGGCCGCGTTTGAGGCTTTATTTAGCTCATTAGTTGGCCACATTCACATGAGTGATGGGGCGTAGATAGTTGAATGCATTCAAAGGCAGCTAAACACCGCCTCTGGACACACCAATACTCTTGTGCTATGACAGCAAACAAGCTGAACTCAGCCAAAACCCCAACCCTGGACACACATTGGCCAATTCAGAGACTCCATTCGCATGTAACCTTTCAGATGATGAACACGGGGGGACGTTGTTGGGGGAATAATGAACGTGGAGGGTTGTGAGAATAATGAACGTGGAGGATTGTGGGAAAAATGAACGTGGAGGGTTGTAGGAATGATGGACGTGGAGAGTTGAGGAAATAATGAGTTTGGGGAGGGTGGGGGGGGGGATAATGAACATCCAGGGACGAGGGAGTAATGAAACCACGGGTTGGGGGGGACTTATGAACATGGAGGGTTGGGGGAATAATGAACATGAAGGGTTGTGGGAATATTGAACATGGTGGGTTGGGGGAAAATTGAACATGGAGGGTGGTTGGGGGAATAATGGACGTGGAGGGTTGGGGGAATAATGAACGTGGAGGGTTGGGGGAATAATGAACGTGGAAGGTTGTGGGAAAAATGAGCGTGGAGGGTTGTGGGAATGATGAACGTGGTGGGTTGTGGGAATGATGAACGTGGTGGGTTGTGGGAATGATGAACGTGGTGGGTTATGGGAATGATGAACGTGGAGGGTTGTGGGAATTATGAACATGGAGGGTTGTGGGAATAATGTACATGGAGGGTTGGCGGAATAATGAGCATGGCCGGTTGTAGGAGTTATGAACCTGGCCGGTTGTAGGAGTTATGAACCTGGCCGGTTGTAGGAGTTATGAACCTGGCCGGTTGTAGGAGTTATGAACCTGGCCGGTTGTAGGAGTTATGAACTTGGAGGGTGGTTGTGGGAATGATGAACGTGGAGGGTTGTGGGAATGGTGAACGTGGTGGGTTGTGGGAATGATGAACGTGGTGGGTTGTGGGAATGATGAACGTGGAGGGTTGTGGGAATGATGAACGTGGAGGGTTGTGGGAATGATGAACGTGGAGGGTTGTGGGAATGATGAACGTGGAGGGTTGTGGGAATGATGAACGTGGTGGGTTGTGGGAATTATGAACATGGACGGTTGTAGCAGTTATGAACATGGAGGGTTGTGGAGAAATTTAACATGGCGGGTGGTTGGGGGAAAAATGAACGTGGAGGGTTGTGGGAATAATGAACGTGGAGGGCTGTGGGAATAATGAACGTGGAGGGTTGTGGGAATAATGGACATGGAGAGTTGGGGAAATAAGGAGTTTGGGGTGGGGGGGGATAATGAACATCCAGGGACGAGGGAGTAATGAAACCACGGGTTGGGGGGGACTTATGAACATGGAGGGTTGGGGGAATAATGAACATGAAGGGTTGTGGGAATATTGAACATGGTGGGTTGGGGGAAAATTGAACATGGAGGGTGGTTGGGGGAATAGTGGACATGGAGGGTTGGGGGAATAGTGGACATGGAGGGTTGGGGAAATAATGAACGTGGAGAGTTGTGGGAATGATGAACGTGGAGGGTTGTGGGAATGGTGAACGTGGAGGGTTGTGGGAATGATGAACGTGGAGGGTTGTGGGAATGATGAACGTGGAGGGTTGTGGGAATGATGAACGTGGAGGGTTGTGGGAATGATGAACGTGGAGGGTTGTGGGAATGATGAACGTGGAGGGTTGTGGGAATGATGAACGTGGAGGGTTGTGGGAATGATGAACGTGGAGGGTTGTGGGAATTATGAACGAGGAGGGTTGTGGGAATTATGAACGTGGAGGGTTGTGGGAATTATGAACGCGGAGGGTCGTGGGAATTATGAACGCGGAGGGTCGTGGGAATTATGAACGCGGAGGGTCGTGGGAATGATGAACGCGGAGGGTCGTGGGAATTATGAACGCGGAGGGTCGTGGGAATTATGAACGCGGAGGATCGTGGGAATTATGAACTCGGAGGGTCGTGGGAATTATGAACGCGGAGGGTCGTGGGAATTATGAACGCGGAGGGTAGTGGGAATTATGAAGGCGGAGGGTTGGGGAAATAATGAACGTGGAGGGTCGGGGGAATAATGAGTGTGGAGGGTTGGGGGGGATAATAAACACAGGGGGTGGGGAGAATAACTGGGGGTGTCAACGTTGTCATATTTCGGATTTGTATTGTCACAGAGGCTACGTGAGGTGACCAGTGGCTCGGAGTTCCTCAGACTCCAGGTGGAGAGCGGAGGCTGTTCTGGATTCATGTATAAGTTCTCTCTGGACTCAGATATGACAGAGGAGGACAGGTGAGGCGGCACACACAGGGTTCCTTGGAGGGGGCACTATTGTGTGGGCACTACATGTTCCAATAACATCCTTCTTTCTCTCGACAGGAAGTTTGGCACAGACGGGGCCCATGTTGTGGTGGACACGGAGAGCCTCCAGTTGGTGAAAGGCAGCACCATTGAATATTGTGAAGAATTAATCCGAAATTCCTTCCAGCTGGCACAAAATCCTCAAGCTGCCCAAGGATGCTCATGTGGTGCATCCTTCTCTGTCAAGCTGTGACATTCTGTGGGGGATATACAGGCCGACCCCCGAGGACTCTGCCAGTGCCTGTTCATAATTATGTGTATTATTATATACTCTTTGTAAATAAAACTTCTGACATGTACAGACTCAGCTTCACGCCAGCTCAGTCTGGCTCTCCAGGTAAAGGGTCAGCGATTGTGCAACACTGTAAGGGGAACTGCCGTCACACTTATCTGTTGTGCAAGAGAAGTGCTCAGCAGACAAACACTTCAGTGCAGAATGTGATGACTCGCCTTCTCCTGACCTCTCATGGGGGAGGGGGTATTGTGTGTCCCTGTTATTTACTTCTCTGATTAGAGGAAAATATTTTGTGCTTTCATCTGGACTTTTGAATAGAATCCTGGGACACGTGAGCTTTCTCTTGCTACCTGTTTTTTCAGTCGAGGCACCCTTTAAAATTATGGAGAGTCTCAAGGCACCGTTTAAAATTATGGACAGTCTCGAGGCACCCCATTCTAAAATGTAAAAAACTATTCTAATAGCTTTACATAATGCAGCAACATCCACATGTAGGATGTTAGAGATGATTTAGTCTTCCAAAGCCAATACACTTTTGCACACTGGTACTGACTAGTATTCCAATGTTTCTCTTCTCCCTCAATTTCTCTAAATCAGTCAGCTAATGTCATCCCAGTGTTGAGGGAGAGAGGCACAGGAAGGTCAAACAAGGATGCTGTTGAGGCAACGGAGATCCTCCTTATTAATGGATAATTAGAATGAAAGTGTCTAGAAAGTCATAATGGTGCATAACGAAAACCTGTGGCTTTGTGTAAATAAAATGCAGGCTTGAACTACCTGCTGGCCTGTATGCAATTTTTGATAAATTTGTAGGCATTTTGCCAAGGCATCCCTGAAGAAACCAAGGCACCCTGGTTGAAAAAGGCTGGTTTACATAGTAAGGTTGAATAAAGATACCCGTCCAACCAGCTCAACCTGAGAGAGCACGTGTGTTTATGTCACTACCATTTTCCTGTACATTGTGTTCCCTAAGAAACACATCTAAGGCCTCATGCCCTCTGGCGTGTATTTTTTCTGCCTCTAAACTATCCTGTACGTAAGCATATGTGTCCATGCACACCTAGGCGTTTTCAGGCATTTAGACGCAAAAAAAAAAAAAAGCCCACTGCCAGCGCGTCCAGGAACAGCAGCATTTTGGTAGAAGAAATGCTTGACATGCCTAAATGCGCGTTAATGCTAGCCATGCTTAGCGCTTGAGCATTAATTCATGTCAATGGCCAGAATAAATTATTCTGGCTAATTAAATAAACGAACACCCAAGCACTTGATGCGCCTAAACACGTTACATGCGTTTACAGTGCCAAGTGTTTTTTCTGCCAGAAGGAAAGGTGTCGAGAAGAGATGGCCAAAGCGTCCAGCGTGCATGGGGCCTAAAAGTTTTTTGAACGGGTCTACACTCTCTGCTGGCACCACCAACAGTGGAAGGGAGTTCCACATCCTTATCGCTCTAACCCCTTACACAGTTTAAGACTGAAAAAGTTTCCTCCCAATGCTAGAGTCGGCATTCAGGGATTTGTATATTGCTATCATATCCCCTCTTAAGCGTCTCTTCTCTAGGGAGAATAAGATTAATGTTTGTAGTTGTTCCTCATAACTGAGTTCCTTCAGCCCCTTTATTAGCTTTCTTGCCTTTCTCTGGACTCTCTCCAGTTCAAGGAGATCCTTCATAAGGATTGGTGACCAGGACTTGGGAACATATTCAAGATGTCACTCTTTTTACATGTCTCAGCACAAAACAGAGTACACTGTTTGTGGAATGGAGAGGTTGTAATCTCAGTACTCTCTTCGGGGAAATGGAGAGGTTGTATTCTCAGTGCTGTCTCCGGGGAATGGAGAGGTTGTATTCTCAGTGCTGTCTCCGGGGAATGGAGAGGTTGTATTCTCAGTGCTGTCTCCGGGGAATGGAGAGGTTGTATTCTCAGTGCTGTCTCTGTGGAATGGAGAGGTTGTATTCTCAGTGCTGTCTCTGTGGAATGGAGAGGTTGTATTCTCAGTGCTGTCTCCGGGGAATGGAGAGGTTGTATTCTCAGTACTGTCTCCATGGAATGGAGAGGTTGTATTCTCAGTGCTGTCTCTGGTGAATGGAGAGGTTGTATTCTCAGTGCTTTCTCTGTAGAATGGAGAGGTTTTAATCTCAGTGCTGTCTCCGTGGAATGGAGAGTTTGTATTCTCAGTGTTGCCTCTGTGG
The DNA here is from genome assembly GCF_965119305.1 of Pelophylax lessonae. Classification (NCBI taxonomy): domain Eukaryota; kingdom Metazoa; phylum Chordata; class Amphibia; order Anura; family Ranidae; genus Pelophylax; species Pelophylax lessonae. Next base: position 178,545,435 of record NC_138780.1, on the reverse strand, counting down.
AATGGAGAGGTTGTCTCAGTGGAATGGAGAGGTTGTCTCAGTGGAATGGAGAGGTTGTATTCTCAGTGTTGTCTCTGTGGAATGGGGAGGTTGTATTCTCAGTGCTGTCTCTGTGGAATGGAGAGGTTGTATTCTCAGTGTTGCCTCTGTGGAATGGAGAGGTTGTATTCTCAGTGTTGTGTCTGTGGAATGGAGAGGTTGTATTCTCAGTGCTGTCTCTGTGGAATGGAGAGGTTTTATCCTCAGTGCTGTCTCTGTGGAATGGAGAGGTTGTAATCTCAGTGCTGTCTCCGTGAAATGGAGAGGTTGTATTCTCAGTGCTGTCTACATGGAATGGAGAGGTTGTATTCTCAGTACTGTCTCCGGGGAATGGAGAGGTTGTATTATCAGTGCTGTCTCCCTGGAATGGAGAGGTTGTATTCTCAGTGTTGTCTCTGTGGAATGGAGAGGTTGTATTCCCAGTGCTGTCTCCGGGGAATGGAGAGGTTGTATTCTCAGTGCTGTCTCTGTGGAATGGAGAGGTTGTATTCTCAGTGCTGTCTCCGGGGAATGGAGAGGTTGTATTCTCAGTGCTGTCTCCGGGGAATGGAGAGGTTGTATTCTCAGTACTGTCTCTGTGGAATGGAGAGGTTGTATTCTCAGTGCTGTCTCTGTGGAATGGAGAGGTTGTATTCTCAGTGCTGTCTCTGTGGAATGGAGAGGTTGTATTCTCAGTGCTGTCTCTGTGGAATGGAGAGGTTGTATTCTCAGTCCTGTCTCTGTGGAATGGAGAGGTTGTATTCTCAGTCCTGTTTATGGTGAATATATGGGCTGCATGCTCAGTGCTGTCGCCTGTGAAAATCGATAGGCTGATTGAATTCTAAGTGTCATCTCTGGTGAATGGATAAACTGCATCTTCAGTGCTGTCTCTTATGAATGGATAGGCTGTGTTCTCCATGTTGTCTCTGGTGATTGGATAAGTTTTATCTTTAGTGTTCTCTCTGGTGAATAGAAAGGCTATATTCTCAGAACAATCTCTCTTCAATGGATAGGCTGTATTTTATGTGCGGCCTCTGGTGAATGGATAGTCTGCATCAGGGGTGTGTGTGTGCGCGCGCACATGTGCAGTTTAAAAAATGTTAGCACTCATAGTACAGATCTGGTCACATGGAAAATAATCAACATAGGTGTCTCGGTCCACCGATGAAAGCAAATCACGGCCGCTGGAGGGGCTCACAAGACTGGGGGAGATGTAAAGGCGGTCCGACCCCAAGCTGACATAACTTCCACCCTATACCCACAGGGTCCTGGAACTTCTCCTACAGCCCTGTGAGCACCTCCAGTGCCCCTGATTTGCTAACATTGGCAGACTGGTACGCCTATATAGAATATTTTGCATGTGGCCAGATATGTACTGTGAGTTCTAAGATTTTTCAAACTGCCCACTAGATGGCACTTTTCCCTTTCTATACACACAGAAGCGGTGGGGGAAATTGCATGCGATTCAGGCAGGAATCACTGCATTGCTGTTCAAATCGCATGCGACTCTTTGCAGTGTGATTCGCGCCAATTGTTTGTGTATTGACACAAATTGCACTGGAAAGTATCAGTACTCAGTATCGGCAAGTACTTGACCGAAAGTATCGGTACTCATACTCGCTGATTAAAAAAAAAAGTACCGGTGCAACCCTTGTCTGCATTCTCAGTTTGCTTCTTGTGCACTCTCAGTGCCGTCTATGGTGAATGGATAGTCTTCATTCTCAGTGCCGTCTATGGTGAATGGATAGTCTTCATTCTCAGTGGTGTCTCTGGTGAATGGATAGTCTTCATTCTCAGTTTGCCTCTTGGGAATGGATAGGCTGCACTCTCAGTGCTGTCTATGGTGAATGGATAGTCTTCATTCTCAGTACTGTCTCTGGTGAATGGATAGTCTTCATTCTCAGTTTGCCTCTTGGGAATGGATAGGCTGCACTCTCAGTTCTGTCTATGGTGAATGGATAGTCTTCATTCTCAGTGCTGTCTCTGGTGAATGAATAGGCTGCGCTCTCAGTGCGGTCTCTGGTGAATGGATAGTCTTCATTCTCAGTGCTATCTCTGCTGAATGGATAGTCTGCACTCTCAGTGCTGTCTCTGGTGAATGAATAGTCTTCATTCTCAGTGCTGTCTCTGGTGAGTGAATAGTCTTCATTCTCATTGCTGTCTCTGGTGAATCAATAGTCTTCATTCTCAGTACTGTCTCTGGTGAATGCATAGGCTGCACTCTCAGTGCTGTCTCTGGTGAATGGATAGTCTTCATTCTCAGTGCTATCTCTGCTGAATGGATAGTCTGCACTCTCAGTGCTGTCTCTGGTGAATGAATAGTCCTTATTCTCAGTGCTGTCTCTGGTGAATGGATAGTGTTCATTCTCAGTGCTGTCTCTGGTGAATGGATAGTGTTCATTCTCAGTGCTGTCTCTGGTGAATAAATAGGCTGCATTCTCAGTGCTGTCTCTGGTGAATGGATAGTCTGCACTCTCAGTGCTGTCTCTGGTGAATGGATAGTCTGCACTCTCAGTGCTGTCTATGGTGAATGGATAGTTTTCATTCTCAGTGCTGTCTCTGGTGAATGAATAGTCTTCATTCTCAGTGCTGTCTCTGGTGAATGAATAGTTTTCATTCTCCGTACTGTCTCTGATGAATGCATAGGCTGCATTCTCAGTGCTGTCTCTGGTGAATGAATAGTCTTCATTCTCAGTGCTGTCTCTGGTGAATGGATAGTCTTCATTCTCAATGCTGTCTCTGGTGAATGGATAGTCTTCATTCTCAATGCTGTCTCTGGTGAATGGATAGTCTTCATTCTCAATGCTGTCTCTGGTGAATGGATAGTCTTCATTCTCAGTGCTGTCTCTGGTGAATGAATAGTTTTCATTCTCCGTACTGTCTCTGATGAATGCATAGGCTGCATTCTCAGTGCTGTCTCTGGTGAATGGATAGTCTTCATTCTCAATGCTGTCTCTGGTGCATGGATAGTCTTCATTCTCAATGCTGTCTCTGGTGAATGGATAGTCTTCATTCTCAGTGCTGTCTCTGGTGAATGGATAGTCTTCATTCTTTTTAGTGTTTCTGTTGTATGGATATGTTGTACTCTCTGGACTTTCTCGGGTAGATGGATAGGCTGCATTCTCAGTGCTGTCTCTGGTGAATGAACTGTGTACTAGTTGGGCGTAGTTATATTTTGTGTGGTCCTTTGGTTGCATTGGTTATATGGCTGGTTTTAGTCCAGATTTTCTGACCACTTGTGTAAGATTTGCACAGATTTATTTTAAAGCAGTATTAAACTCAAAAGCAGACATTTTATTATATTATATGAAAAAAATACCAAAGGTGTGAACACCCAGAATGATCACAGCGCACCAACCCCTTGGACTGAAACTGCCCCCAGTGGTCTAACTCAAAGAATGGCCACAATACGAGGTGATAGCAAAAAGTTTTGAGACTAGTTTGTAGCACGCCAACAGATGGCAGCACAAGGCTGTACACACAGTCCCAGGAAGCACAGACCCTCATAAGTCAGTGTGCCAAGGGCATCATCCTGTGTACATCGGGAGCTGTGCAACTGGTGCTATTCAGACTGCATGCGTTACCACGTCTGCAAGTTCATGATAGGCCGGAAGTTAGAGCAAATGTGAAATTCTGTGTGAAACTGGACAAATCTGGCACAGAGACGTTTGACATGATTCGGCTATTCGGTTTACCACAATGCTGCAATGAGTCATTCGAGTTGTTTTGAGTGGCACGCAAGCTTCAAAAAAGTGGAAGAACATCACTGGAAGACAACGAGAAATCAGGAATACCTTCAACGAGCTCAACCCCTGAAAGTGACAAAACCATTCAGCAACTAGTGCATGATGATCGTCAGGGAACAATCCAAAAATGACTGCCATTGTGGGTGTGTCATACGTAACAGTCCAGGCAATCTTCGCATGTGATTTGAACATGGGCCGTGTTTCTGCCAAGTTCCTCCCCACGGCACGCTGACAGAGTTCTTGGCAGACTTTGACGCTGCTCCTGGGTCAGCAGATGTGGACAGAATGACACCAGTTGCGCAGCTCCCGAAGTACACAGGGCGATGTCTTTTGGCACGCTGACTTAGGGCTCATGTACACTACAGCTTCTAATCTTGAGTTTAGGAGCTTTTGACATTTTTTCTGCCAAAGCTCCTAAACTCAACTGCATAAAAGCCTATGTGCCCATGTACACATAGGCTTTTACAAGAGTTTAGACGCTGCTGCAGTTAGGCAATGTTTAACCACTTCAATACAGGGCACTTTCCCCCCCTTCCTGCCCAGGCCAATTTTCAGCTTTTAGCGCTGTTTCATTTTGAATGACAATTGCGCGGTCATGCAACACTGTACCTAAACCAAATTTATGTCATTTCCCCCCACAAATAGAGCTTTCTTTTGGTGGTATTTGATCACCGCAGGGTTTTTTCTTTTTTGCTAAACAAATAAAAAAAACACGGAAAAGTTTGAAAAAAAAATTTTTTTTTGTTTATGTAATACAATTTTGTAAATAAATAAGTTTTTTACTGCACTGATGAGCACTGATGAGACTGCACTGACAGGCACTGATGAGGAGGCACTGATAGGTAGCACTGATATGCAGCATTGGTGGGAACTGATAGGCGGCACTGATAGGCGGCATTGATGGGCACTGATAGGCGGCACTGATGGGCACTGATAGGCGGCACTGGTGGACAATAATGGGCACTTGTGGGCGGCACTGATAGATAGGGATGATGGGTACTGGTGGGCAGCATTGATGGGGAGGGCAATGGGGGGCTCCCTGAGCCCTGATTGCCATCCCTGGTGGGCATCACTGGGGTCATGGGTGGGCATCCCTGGTGGTTCTAGTGGCACTCCCCCCCCCCCCCCGAGGGTCTGCATGGTAATCAATGATCTGATTACCAGTGCCGACCCCCCCCTGTCAGAGGAGCCGCCGATCGGCGCTCCTTTACTCGTGCCTGCGAACTGAGGAAAGCCGATCAACGGCTCTTCCTGTTTACTATGTGACCAGCCGTGATTGGACACGGCTGATCACATGGTAAGGAGCCTACGTCAGTAGGCTCTTTACCAAGATCGGAGATGCAGGGAGTCAGTGTGACAGGGGGCGCGCAGAGCGCATTATCCTGCCGCCGTCATATAATGTCCGGTCAGGATAATGCAGCCACATTCCCGCCGTCATTTTGCTATAGGGCGGGCGGGATGTGGTTAACCTTCTCCTGAATGCGGAAGAATCGCATTCAGGATAGGAACATTTTGACCGCCGGCCACAAAACGTAGCAAATCGCTGTAAAATCACGGCAAGATTTTGTCTTGTTTTCTCACAGCCGGCAGTCAACCTAGTCTGTGTACATGAGCTTTTATGAAGGTCGGTTCTCCCTTTCACTGTGCGTGCAGCCTTGTTCTGCCATCTGTTGGTGTGTGACAAAACTAGCCTAGAAAGTTTTTGATACCACCTTGCATATACTGTACACTCACCGGCCACTTTATTAGGTACATCTGTTCAAATGCTTGGTAACACAAATCGCTAATCAGCCAATCACATGGCAGCAACTTAATGCATTTAGGCATCTAGATGTGGTGAAGACGATTTGCTGAAGATCAAAATGAGCATCAGAATGGGGAAGAAAGGGGATTTAAGTGACTTGGCATGGTTGTTGATGCCAGACAGGATGGTCTGAGTATTTCAAAAACTGCTGATCTATTGGGATTTTCATGCACAACCATCTCTCGGGTTTACAGAGAATGGTCCGATAAAGAGAAAATATCCAGTGAGCCGCAGTTGTGTGGAGGAAAATGCCTTGTTGATGTCAGAGGAAAATGGGCAGACTGGTTCCCAATAATAGAAAGGCAAAGGTAACTCAACCACTCGTTACAACCAAGGTATGCAGAATACCATTTCTGAACACACAGCACATCGAACCTTGAAGTAGATGGGCTACAGCAGCAGAAGACCACACCCTGTGCCACTCCTGTCAGGTAAGAACAGGAAACTGAGGCTACAATTCGCACAGGCTCACCAAAATTGGACAATAGAAGATTGAAAAAAAGTTGCCTGGTCTGATGATTTCAGCTGTGACATTTAGATGGCAGAATTTGGCATAAACAACATGAAAGTGTGGCTCGATCCTGCCTTGTATCAATGGAGAGAGAGTATTTTCCATATGGCACATGTATAGGGAGTGTATGTACTGTAATAAGGATGTATTTAGGGGTTGTATATATTTTATGTGGGGATGTATAGAGTTAATATACTGTATAGAAGATGTATATATATCTTCATATACAGTAATCCATTACGTTCCGGACCCACCCGCGAAAAGTGAAAGTCCGCGAAATAGAAAAACCCTATTAAAATACACTGTAGGCATGTTTTTTTACTGTCACTGTACGTGTAAAAGCATTTTAAGGTCTTTAAACACACTTTTAAAACAATAGAAACTCATTTAAACACAAAAAAGATACTGAGAGACAGAGCAAGAGCTATGGAAAACACAAAAATATTTCATTTTTAATGATTTATATAGTAAAATAACATTACAGAAAAAATCCCAATATACCGGGACCGCAAAAACTGAACCGCGATGGAGCGGGGGTTTACTGTACATTAGCTCACAAAAGTGAGTACACCCCCCACATCTTTTGTAAATAATTTATTCTATCTTTTCATGTGACAACACTGAGTGCCGGTTCACACTATAGCGTGTGCGGCGATCGCATGTAATATCGGAGCGCACTGCTCCTTCATTACATGCGATCGGATGTGCAGTGCACTTTGTATGGCTAAATTCGCACTGCACCCGCACAAAAGTCGCACATGACCCTTTTTTTCAGCCACATCAGGATCGCACAGTGGTTCACACTTGTGTGATCCGATCCTGTGCGAACTGTCAGATCGCACTGCGATATGCGATCAAACTGGGGGTGTCGTTAACATTTCATTGACACCCCCTGCGTATCGCATATGGAAGTGTGAACTGCCAGATGTGCGTTTGCGATGCGGGAACAGGCTGCGAATTTGCAGCCTTCCCGCATCGCACAAGTGTGACCCGTCACTGAAGAAATGACACTTTACATTGTAGCAAAGTAGTGAGTGTACAGCTTGTATAACAGTGTAAATTTGCTGTCCCCTCAAAATAACTCAACACACAGCCAATAATGTCTAAACCGCTAGGCAACAAAAGTGAGTACACCCCTAAGTGAAAATGTCCAAATTGGGCCCAAAGTGCCAATATTTTGTGTGGCCACCATTATTTTCCAGTACTGGAGTTCCACCCTAAAATTGAAGTTCCGTCCATCTTCTTGGTCCGGGTCACCTGAAACACAAATGGATAATCGCAATTTCTTTTTTTTTTTTTTACTTACCTTATTTTAGAAGAAAGTATACTCTTCTTACTTCCTCTTCCTCCCCTCGGCGGCCACGGGCCGTCGTCACTTCCTGGCTTGCAATGATTCCTGGGAGCTGAACGTGATCGCTCCCAGGAATCAATGCGCCTGCCCCGGCCCCGACGTCAGTTCCGGTGCAGGCGCCGTCATACCTTGCTAAACAGCTTCTGGGCATGCCCAGAAGCTGTGCAGGGATGACGCTGCAGCCCCGGAAGTGACGGCGGGGCCGGCGCAGTGCATCGTGGGACCGAAGAGGACGCAGAAGAGGATCGCGCTGGCTTCAAGCTGCCCACACCTGAGATGGCAGCGCTGCAGAAGACATTTTCAAGGTAAGTATTTCTTCTTGCAGGTAAGTGCAACCCGGGACAGTTCAGAGGCTAGCCATTGTGGAATGCACTAGCCCTGACTGTCCCGGGGGTATGTTTATGTATTTTTTTTTTTTAGGTGGAACTCCGCTTTAACCCTCTTGGGCATGGAGTTCACCAGAGCTTCACAGGTTGCCACTGGAGTCCTCGTTCACTCCTCCATGACATCATCATGGAGCTGGTGGATGTTAGAGACCTTGCGCTCCTCCACAGAATGCCCCACAGATGTTCAATAGGGTTTAGGTCTGGAGAAATGCTTGGCCAGTCCATCACCTTTACCCTCAGCTTCTTTAGCAAGGCAGTGGTCGTCTTGGAGGTGTGCTTGGGGTTTGTTATCATGCTGGAATACTGCCCTGCGGCCCAGTCTCTGAAGGGAGGGGATTAGGCTCTGCTTCAGTATGTCACAGTACATGTTGGCATTCATGGTTTCCTCAATGAACTGTAGCTCCCCAGTGCTGGCAGCACTCTTGTAGCCCCAGACCATGACACTCCCACCAAAATGCTTGGCTGTAGGCAAGACACACTTGTCTTTGTACTCCTCACCTGGTTGCAGCCACACACGCTTGACACCGTCTGAACCAAATAAGTTTATCTTGGTCTTATCAGACCATAGGACATGGCTCCAGTAATCCATGTCCTTAGTCTGCTTGTCTTCAGCAAACTGTTTGCGGGCTTTCTTGTGCATCATCTTTAGAAGAGGCTTCCTTCTGGGATGACAGCCATGCAGACCAATTTGATGCAGTGTGCGGCGTATGGTCTGAGCACGGACAGGCTGACCCCCCCACCCCTTCAATCTCTGCAGCAATGCTGGCAGCACTCATACGTCTATTTCCCAAAGACAACCTCTGGATATAACGCTGAGCATGTGCACTCAACTTCTTTGGTCGACCATGGCCAGGCCTGTTCGGCCAGGCCTGTTCTGAGTGGCACCTATCCTGTTAAACCACTGTATGTAATGTATCTTGGCCACCGTGCTGCAGCTCAATTTTTAGGGTCTTGGAAATCTTCATATAGTCTATGCAATCTTTATGTAGAGCAACAATTCTTTTTTCAGATCCTCAGAGAGTTCTTTGCCATGTGGTGCCATGTTGAACTTCCAGTGACCAGTATGAGAGAGTGAGAGCGATAACACCAAATTTAACATACCTGCTCCCCATTCACAGCTGAGACCTTGTAACACTAACGAGTCGCATGACAACGGGGAGGGAAAATGGCTAATTGGGTCCAATTCAGACATTTCCACTTAGGGGTGTACTCACTTTGTTGCCAGCGGTTTAGACATTAATGGCTGTGTTGAGTTATTTTGAGGGGACAGCAAATTTACACTGTTATACAAGCTGTACACTCACTACTTTACATTGTAGCAAAGTGTTATTTCTTCAGTGTTGTCACATGAAAAGATAGAATAAAATATTTACAAAAATGTGAGGGGTGTACTTACTTTTGTCAGATACTGTATAGGGGGTATATACTGTATAAGGGGGATGCATAGAGCATACTGTATATACTGTCCGGGGGGGGGGGGGTTTAAAAACTTTATAATGGATTTGGAGTCGATATATATGGTATAGTGGATGTATAGAATTTATATATACTCTATAGGGAGTGTATATACTGTATGGCGTGTATATACTGTATGGGCAGGTATTTTCTGTATGGCAAATGTATAAGGAGTATATATGGTAAAAGTACTGTGTGGAGAGATCAGTCAGGGAGGGAAAAAAAGTATTTGATCCCCTGCTGATTTTGTACGTTTGCCTACTGACAAAGAAATGATCAGTCTATAATTTTAATAGTAGGTTTATTTTAACAGTAAGGAATGGAAAAACAAAAAAAAATTCAGAAAAACACATTTCAAGAAAGTTATAAACTGATATGCATTTTAATGAGTAAAATAAGTATTTAAGCCCCTATCAATCAGCAAGATTTCTGGCTCCCAGGTGTCTTCTATACAGGTAACGAGCTGAGATAAGAAGCACTCTCCTAAAGGGAGTGCTCCTAATCTCAGCTTGTTACCTGTATAAAAGACACCTGTCCACAGGAGCAATCAATCATTTAGATTCCAATCTCTCCACCATGGCCAAGACCAAAGAACTGTCCAAGGATGTCAGGAACAAGATTGTAGACCTACACAAAGCTGGAATGGCTACAAGACCATCGCCAAGCAGCTTGGTGAGAGGGTGACAACAGTTGGTGCGATTGTTTGCAAATGGAAGAAACACAAAATAACTGTCAGTCTCCCTTGGTCTGGGGCTCCATGCAAAATTTCATCTCGTGGAGTTTCAATGTTCATGAGAACGGTGAGGAATCAGTCCAGAACTACACGGGAGAATCTTGTCAATGATTTCAAGTCAGCTGGGGCCTTAGTCACCAGGCAAACAATTGGTAACTCATTATACCATGAAGGACTAAAATCCCCCTGCTCAAGAAAGCATATGTACAGGCCCGTCTGAAGTTTGCATATGAACATTCAGAGGAGAACTGGGTGAAAGCGTTGGGGTCAGATGAGACCAAAATCTAGCTCTTTGGCATTAAAGTGGATGTTAAGCCACTTATATAAAAAATGATGTAATCCCCTCTGTAATAGAGCAATAAGTGTCCCTGTGCCTGTGTTATAGAAAAAATATGCAGATCGGTACCTAAATCAGAGCAGCTTGTGGTGCTCAGCTGACCCCTCTCTTCTCTACCCAGCTGACAACTCCAGTGGGTGGGGCCTAGCACTGCCGCTGACGTCAGTCGGGAAGAGAGTAGAGAGAGTGCCAATCGGTCACGTGATCACCGGGAGCCGCTCTGATATAGGTACCGCTTGCATATTTTTTCTTTAACACAGGCACAGGGGAACTTATTGTTCTATTGCAGAGTGGATAAGTTCATTTTTAAATAAATAATAAGAGCAGCAGGAGTGGAGGGACGGGCAGTGACGAGCAGGCAGGCAGGGAGGGGGGAGAGGAGGACAGTGCAGGGCTGCGGATGACCAAGACACGTAAACTGACCACGGTGTCAGGGCTCAGCAGCCATGATACACTGTGGTCAGTTTACAGGGGGAAGTGTCCCTGTGCCTGTGTTATAGAAAAAATATGCAGATCGGTACCTAAATCAGAGCAGCTTGTGGTGCTCAGCTGTCCCCTCTCTTCTCTACCCAGCTGACAACTCCAGTGGGTGGGGCCTAGCACTGCCGCTGACGTCAGTCGGTAAGAGAGTAGAGAGAGTGCCAATCGGTCACGTGATCACCGGGAGCCGCTCTGATATAGGTACCGCTTGCATATTTTTTCTTTAACACAGGCACAGGGGAACTTATTGTTGTATTGCAGAGTGGATAAGTTCATTTTTAAATAAATAATAAGAGCAGCAGCAGTGGAGGGGCGGGCAGTGACGAGCAGGCAGGCAGGGAGGGGGGAGAGGAGGACAGTGCAGGGCTGCGGATGACCAAGACACGTAAACTGACCACGGTGTTAGGGCTCAGCAGCCATGATACACTGTGGTCAGTTTACAGGGGGAAGGGTAAAAACTGTCAGGATCAGCCAGGTTTTTTAGGTGATACATGGGCCCAAATGACACAGCACAAGCACTGTGCTGTATTAAATGCTTTAGGGAACAAGATTTTTATTTTTTTTTAGTAACAAACGCTTTAAAGAGGTTGTAAACCCATACAACTTTTTTTTTTTGCAACCTGTAAGAGAAACACATAATGAGCTAGTATGCATCGCATACTAGCTCATTATGCAATACTTACCTTAGAACGAGCCCCAGCCGTGCCGCCCGCTTACCTGTATGACGGGCGACATGTCCAGTTGCCCGTCTTCCGGGATCGCGGCATCCGACCATCTGATTGGCCGGAGCCGCGGTGACGTCACTCCCGCGCACGCGCGCGGGAGCCGACAGTCACGGCACGGGGGGTCTCTGAAGAAACGGCACCAGCGGCCGTTCCTTCAGAGCGCATTCGCCAGTGACGTCACTGGCTGCATGTAAGGTAAATATCTCCTAAACGATACATGTTTAGGAGATATTTACAGTACCTATAGGTAAGCCTTATCATAGACTTACCTATAGGTACAACTTGCAGAGGAGCGTTTACTTCCTCTTTAACTCAACTCGCTGTGTTTGGAGGACGAGGACACGGAGACACGGAGGTCGAAACATTATGCTTTGGGGATGTTTCTCTGCTAAGGGGACAAGACAACTTCACCACATCAAAGTAATGATGGACAGGGCCATGTACCTTCAAATCTTGTAGTTCATGTAGTTTGGGGTTTTTGTTTAGTAACCTCTGGTCCTCCAATACCCCCAACAGGTGGATTAATCTGCCACAAGGTCAGTAATCTCCCAAAGGGAAGTCTGCCAACCAGACTGGCCCGGGATGGACTAAAACTGATATGAGGGGAATTTTTAAAATCTGAAGCATATGTGCATGGCAACCAATCAGCTTCTAGCCTTCGTTTTCAAAGCATACCGCAACAAGCTAAAGATAGACACTGATTGTTTGCCATGCAATGCTGCTCCACATTCTGTCGGAGCCCAGTTTTGACCTTATAGTGTTTTGTAGCTCTAGAGCACAGGTGTCAAACACAAGGCCTGTGGGCCGAATCCAGCCCTCCAGGCCATTTTATGTGGCCCTCACACCTCTCCTGTAGCTGCAGGAGAGCTCCAGTCCTCCTCCAGACCTTATACTTTCTGCTTTTCAGCAATGCCTCCAGCTTCTTCCCAGCAGCACCACAAGGTAAGAGAGGTGCACTGTGATGTAAGGGAGGGTGGGGGACTCAATTTCTGATGGTGGAGAGGCAGTGACAAGGATACCCCCACTCATTGAATATTATAGTGAAGCAGGCATAGTCCATTCTCTACCTTATATATGTCAGAGCCTTCACATCACTTAATCGTAGTCTTTTTCTGGTTCTACATGGGGGCAGCTAGTCATCTACCAGGTTGGCATTCTGTCCGGTCAGTTCTATAGTGTTCTGTCTGTTTGAGACCTGACCGGCTTCAGGAGGTTGGCATTACTGGCCCCTGCTCTGATCCCTTTCATTTCCATGGTGCGTTTTCTCTTCCATATACCCACCAAGAATGTCGTCTTTTCCTCTAACCTCATCTGACCAGTCAGATTTCCTTATCACTCGGAGTATCATTCATCAGTCTGCTAATCAAGGTCTCCCATTTCCTCTGCACCCACCAATCAGACTTCAGCATCCTGGGAATAAAGGGAGGCTTGCGGTGAAGGAGGTCTGTTGTTTATTGGGTGGTCAAAACTGTCTGCTGGTTAGGGAGTCAAATTCAGGATCTTTGTGATGGTGTGAAGAATCAGCCAGGTTCTGCTGCATTACCACGTGGAGATGGTATTGGCCTGATGTATATAATCTATATGGTGCAGAAATGGGTAGACCTTGAATAAATCATGGGATTATTTGCGGTTCTGGGTGTTTTAGGGAATGCTTTGTCTTCTAGCTGTGCAGCACAGAGCAGTACATCAGCAGACTGGTCCATGTGAACTATCGGAAGGTGAGGACCCAATATCTGCATCAAATTTACTTCATCAGACAAGTCTACTACATAAAGAGCATGGAGCACCGCCATATCGATAACCCATATGTTCTGTTGCACTGTCTGTGTGCATGTGGTGGGGAGCACTGTTGGTGGGTTGTTGGTTGTGTGTGTGGTGGGCTATGGACGGATCAGACCCAGATACATTTTTGCTGAACTTTTAGGGGAATTAATTTTTGTGTTTCGGGAATCAGAGGATGTGGAGTGTCTGTGCTGGGAACTCAGGTCAGTTTATCACTCTTATTGGTGGGCCATAAACAGTGAGGTCTCCTAATTTCACCCAAAAATATATCTGAATTACCCTCTAGTTTAGTATGCCCATCCAAAAGCTCAGCAATAATAACTCCGGGTCGCACTCTGAATGTATCAGCCAAGTCTCAAAGTGAAAGTAAAAGCTTCAGCTGTAGTCTCTGCCTGTTGACCACACCTCACTGACGCGTTCTATCGAAATTGGGTTTAGTCATAGAGGTCTTGACGACTAAGCCAAATTATGTTGAAATGCGGCAGATGGGTATGGCCAATAGGCTGGGACTGCATAAGACAATTAGAGAGCCCAGATCTGGACACCGAGGTGGCAAGATGCTGGCTACTCCAAGTAAAAGTTGGGTGGATTTGTTGAGGGGGGCACCCGATAGGTGAGCACAACTTACTCAAACATATATTAACCACATATTGACAAATTCAAATAATTTTATTAAATTGTTAAAACAGTTTAAAAAGAGACAAATTTCTCATAATGGCAAATACAACATATCCATGGTAGTCTCAGCCAAACAACGGGACGGGCTGACGCGTTTCGCCCTTGAACGGGCTTTCTCAAAGACCGCGTTGAGTCCCAGGTGGACAATACATAATGTTGAAAAATGCTGAGCAAAGGTGCTGGAGAGTCAGGAGGTCCGGTCATATATCATGCACATAGTTCCATACCCATCCTTAAGGGTCAAGGCAGGAGGGGCTCATAGCCCAGGGATCCCGAGAATTGGGACAGTCCCAGAGGGCGGGGTGGCTGGGACTGCAGCTGAAGCTTTTACTTTCACTTTGAGACTTGGATGATGCATTCAGAGTGAATCCCAGGGTTTTGTATTGTGGGTGGACGAAGCAGGACATGCTCTTTGAAGGATTAGCACCTGGAGCAGAGAAAGAGATGGAGGGCATACAGAAGGCTTTGTGCGGCGCCTAATCTGTCATGTATGGTATCCAAGAGCCCAGTTAGAAAAGCTACCTTTGGTAGTTTGGGTGTCTGTCCCTCCCACAATGGGGAGATTCCCCTGCAGTAGTTTTGTATCTCAGCCCCTCCAAAAATATTAGATACAGAGCCTTGAAAAAGTATTCACACCCCTTAAAATTTTCCACATTTTGTCATGTTAAATGTAGGGGGAAAGTTTCCGCGCTTTTGGAGAAAATTAAATAAATAAATGACTGCAGCCTACCTCAAAAATATAGATAACTATATTTGGTAAATGTGAGGAAAGGGGAGGTAATATGGCGCTGTCAGGCTAATAAATAGGAAAAAATAAATAAATATGTCTTAAAGTGCACTGGTGATAAGTGAATAAGAACCAGAATATATAAAGCTTCATATAGTGAATCCTTAAAAAGTGTAAATAAGTTTGAATAAATTGGTTATAAAATGTGTATCTATATAATGATAAATAAATAGAAAAAATTTTTTTAAGATATAGATGATACAAATTCAATGTGTAATCTTAAAAATATATGTATAACTATATAAAAGATTTAAAGTGATGTTGTAAAAGTCTTCCATATATACTTAAAGTGCTAATTAATCAATCAGATATATATTGTGCTAATGGGCCAAACGGTAAATAACTTTGTATAAATCTGTGCACATAAAAAATCATAAATAGTGTCCAACAAATAAGATAGCATAAATAAATAAATAAATATAAAACGAATATATAGGAAAAATTGTCCATATAAATAGCCGAATATAGCAAATATAATCGAGTCCCAAAAAAAGGGGGTGATGAAGTAGGGATTTGACAGGATAAATGGATTACAGGACTTCCAGAATGATGGGGGTGCTCAATACAGGAATCAGTGCTCCCCTCCTATTATTCCCGCACTCACCAGATGATGGTACCCCCACAGGGGTAATAAGCGTTTGGGGTGACTCTTGGAGGTCCCTCCGAAGGTTGGCTAGTAATCCACTTAAACCCGACTTCGTATCCTATTCCAGGGAAATTTGATGGAAAATCCCTCCTCTTAGAGTACTCCAAAAAAGTTTGAGAGATCCGGATGAGGAAAGAAAGAAGGGCTCCAATAGTGAAGTATTGTAAAAAATTTGGTGCTTTATTAATATAAAATAACAATACTCACATTAAATAAAAAACACAGTGCATGTATGTCCTAGGGACCGCAACACCCTCGTGTGGCGGTAGTTCCGGGACGCGGTGCGTTCCACCGGCCGGATGTGCGTCTCAGTCAACAGGAAGCGGAACTGACGTAACCACGCTCTACGCGTTTCGTCATCAATGACGTCATCAGGAGCAGCGTATGGTCACGTCAGGTCCGCCTAGTGTTATACTTCCTAGTTGCCAGGCAACGTTAATTGTAAATACATGACCGCCAATAGCAAAAAACCTCTTCGGCGCGTCATGAGTTGCCGGGCAAGGACATGTTTGAACATTTAGAGAAAAGGATTAAAACAGACATAAATTCTATTGGTTAAAAAATAAATAAATAAAGCATCATCTGTTACTAAGTGGAATTGAACTTAAAATTTTCCACATTTTGTCATGTTACAATCAAAAACTTAAATGTATTTTATTGGGATTCTATGTGATAAATCTACACAAAGTGGCACATAATTAGTGAAGTGGAAGGAAAATGATAAATGGTTTTCAAAATTTTTTTACAAATAAATTTCTGAAACGTGTGGCGTGCATTTGTATTTAGCCCCCTTTTACCTAAAATCTAGTGGAACCAATTGCCTTCAAAAGTCACCTAATTAGTAAATAGAGTTCAAAAAACCAAAAGGACAAAGGAGTTGCACTAATAGAGCTCAACACTGGTTTGTGAAAACTTGAAAAAATCTTTATTTGGAACATGCAATGTAAAAAGACCAGTCACAAAGATAGTAACTGGCTGAACATAATTAGTAAATAGAGTTCACCTGTGCGTAATTTAATCTCAGTATTAATACAGCTGTTCTGTGAAGCCCTCAAAGGTTTGTTAGAGAACCTTCGTGAACAAACAGCATCATGAAGGCCAAGGAACATGCCAGACAGGTCAGGGATAAAGTTGTGGAAAAGTTTAAAGCTTTGAACATCTCACAGAGTACTGTTCAATCCATCATCCAAAATTGGAAAGAGTATGGCACAACTGCAAACCTACCAATACATGGCCGTCCACCTAAACTGACCGGCCGGGCAAGGAGAGCATTAATCAGAGAAGCAGCTAAGAGGCTCATGGTAACTGGAGGAGCTGCAGCGATCAACAGCTCAGATGGGAGAATCTGTCCACAGGACAACTAAGGCCCCTTTCATGCCGCCTTTCAGGACAGGTCTGCCTATCAGTTTTTTAGTTGGACCTGATCGGATGCTCCATTCACCTCTATAGGGCACCGGTGTTAACGGTCACATGTCTGCTGACACCTGCTGCTATCCGATCCTGTCCGTGAAATCTAGACGGATGGTAACCCTATTTTCCATCCGTCTGGCGGATGGGATCGGATAAAAACGGACAGGCGGTCGGTAGGTGTGACGGAAAACAAACACAGCACATCACCCTGAACACATCATGCTTTTCTTCAGCAGGGACAGGGAAGCTGGTCAGAGTTGATGGGAAGATGGATGGAGCCAAATACAGGGCAATCTTATAAGAAAACCTAATAGAGTCAGCAAACAAGACTTGAGACTGGGGCGCAGATTCTCCTTCCGGCTGGACAACGACCCTAAACATACAGCCAGAGCTTCAATGGAATGGTTTATATCAAAGCATATTCCTGTATTACAATGGCCCAGTTAAAGTCCATACCTAAATCCAATTGAGAATCTGTGGCAAGAATTGAAAATTGCCGTTTCAAATCTGATAGAGCTTGAGCTATTTTGAAAAGAAGAATGGGCAAAAATTTCACTCTCTAGATGTGCAAAGCTGGTAGAGACATACCCAAAATGACTTGCATCGAAAGTCAGTTCTACAAAGTGCTACAAAGTATTGACTCGGGGGTTGAATACAAATGCACGCCACACTTTTCTGATATTTAATTTAAAAAATTATGAAAACCATTTATCATTTTCCTTCTAATTCACAATTATGTGTCACCTTCAGTGTCGGTCTATCGCATAAAATCCCAATAAAATACATTTATGTTTTTGGATGTAACTTGACAAAATGTGGAAAATTTCAAGGGATATGAATACTTTTTCAAGGCACTGTATTTCACCCAGTAGCTTGTGTTTCCGCCTTTCCAAAAATGATGAGATTCCCCATAGAAGTTTGTTTCTCTTCCTCCTCTCTTCTTTCTCCTTGCTTGAGTCTCCCCCTGTCCTCTCTACCTCCTCTTTTGTTTCTCTTCCCATGTTTCTCCTGTCCTCTCTACTTCCATCCTTCTTCCTGCTACAGTGCCTTGCGAAAGTATTCGGCCCCCTTGAACTTTGCGACCTTTTGCCACATTTCAGGCTTCAAACATCACGTTATAAAACTGTAATTTTTTGTGAAGAATCAACAAGTGGGACACAATCATGAAGTGGAACGGAATTTATTAGATATTTCAAACATTGCTAACAAATAAAAAAACGGAAAAATTGGGCGTGCAAAATTATTCAGCCCCTTTACTTTCAGTCCAGCAAACTCTCTCCAGAAGTTCAGTGAGGATCTCTGAATGATCCAATGTTGACCTAAATGACTAATGATGATAAATAGAATCCACCTGTGTGTAATCAAGTCTCCGTATAAATGCACCTGCACTGTGATAGTCTCAGAGGTCCGTTTAAAGCGCAGAGAGCATCATGAAGAACAAGGAACACACCAGGCAGGTCTGAGATACTGTTGTGGAGAAGTTTAAAGCCGGATTTGGATGCAAAAAGATTTCCCAAGCTTTAAACATCCCAAGGAGCACTGTGCAAGCGATAATATTGAAATGGAAGGAGTATCAGACCACTGCAAATCTACGAAGACCTGGCCGTTCCTCTAAACTTTCAGCTCATACAAGGAGAAGACTGATCAGAGATGTAGCCAAGAGGCCCATGATCACTCTGGATGAACTGCAGAGATCTACAGCTGAGGTGGGAGACTCTGTCCATAGGACAACAATCAGTCGTATACTGCACAAATCTGGCCTTTATGGAAGAGTGGCAAGAAGAAAGACATTTCTTAAAGATATCCATAAAAAGTGTTGTTTAAAGTTTGCCACAAGCCACCTGGGAGACACCAAACATGTGGAAGAAGGTGCTCTGGTCAGATGAAACCAAAATCGAACTTTTTGGCAACAATGCAAAACGTTATGTTTGGCGTAAAAGCAACACAGCTCATCACCCTGAACACTCCATCCCCACTGTCAAACATGGTGGTGGTAGCATCATGGTTTGGGCCTGCTTTTCTTCAGCAGGGACAGGAAAGATGGTTAAAATTGATGGGAAGATGGATGGAGCCAAATACAGGACCATTCTGGAAGAAAACCTGATGGAGTCTGCAAAAGACCTGAGACTGGGACAGAGATTTGTCTTCCAACAAGACAATGATCCAAAACATAAAGCAAAATCTACAATGGAATGTGTCAGGGCACAAACACCAGGAGAAGGGCTCTAGGACCCAACAGCGCTATCAGCACTTTGGCAGGAGAAGGACTTTAGGACCCAGCAGCACTACCAGCAATTTACCTGGGCCTATTTAAGGAAACCTGCCAGTGATTTTAGTTGCTGGTTGATCTTCAGCTCCTCCAGTGTGTTATCCCTGTGATATTCCAGTTCCTGTCTCCTGTTACCAACCCGGCTTGTCCTTGACCTGTCTCCTGATTGCTTCCTGTGTTTGACCTCGGCTATCCACCTGACCACGCTTGCTCTGATATCCACCTGGCTCCTGATCTTGGCTATCCACCCGACCACGTTCCAGTCTCAGCATTATCCAAGTCCTGCAAACACCTCACGGGAGCCACCTGTCTGCTGATTCCACTCCAGCACTCCAGCTGTACTCTGGATCCTCCTGCACACAATCCAGAAGGCGACCCGTGCTACTTTGGGCCTGACCTCTCCTGTTCTCATCCTCAGGGGGGTCTGGAACTTAGCCGCAAGGGAAGCCCTCTCTCTCCATTGGCCTCTAGCACCAGGTACGTGATAGAATGGTTCACAAATAAACATATCCAGGTGTTAGAATGGCCAAGTCAAAGTCCAGACCTGAATCCAATCGAGAATCTGTGGAAAGAACTGAAAACGGCTGTTCACAAACGCTCTCCATCCAACCTCACTGAGCTTGAGCTGTTTTGCAAGGAGGAATGGGCAAAAATTTCAGTCTCTCGATGTGCAAAACTGATAGAGACATACCCCAAGCGACTTATAGCTGTAATCGCAGCAAAAGGTGGCGCTACAAAGTATTAACTTAAGGGGGCTGAATAATTTTGCACGCCCAATTTTCAGTTTTTTATATGTTAAAAAAGTTTGAAATATCCAATAAATTTTGTTCCACTTCATGATTGTGTCCCACTTGTTGTTGATTCTTCACAAAAAATTACAGTTTTATATCTTTATGTTTGAAGCCTGAAATGTGGCAAAAGGTGGCAAAGTCCAAGGGGGCCGAATACTTTCGCAAGGCACTGTATATTGGCTTTGAGCGTCAGTAACAACTCCTAAAATATGGTAAATCAGCATCAAACTTTTATTTTTGACAAAAATCAAGAAACATTGTCCATGGATGGGTTCCTAGACAGACACATTAGAGGAATAAAATGTCAAAGATTTGGTTCGTGTTCAGACATCCGCAAACTGGACTGGGATTTCCCAGCAGAACAGCTTCTTGTTTTCGGCATCACGCAGCTGCCAGTGAACTATCACCCTCACCTGCGGGCAAAGACACAACAACAGCTCAATCACTGCGACGTGGAGAGAGGTCATGTGACCATAGAACGGTGGTAACCCTGATGTTTCCTGGATGCCCAATGTGGGTATGAGATAAATTAGTTTTAATGCTAGTCTATGTCAGCCTTTTTTCGAATGGGGTGCCTTCAGGTTTTTTCAGAGATGCCTTGGCAAAATGCCTAAAAATTGCCCATAAATTGTATACAAACCAGTGGCTGGGTCAAGCCTGCCTTTAAGTTACACAAAGCCACAGGTTTTCATTGTGGACCATATCCCTTCTAGCCGCCAGTGTCTTAACAACCAATGACATAATTGGTTAAATGGGAGGACGTTGGGCGCCAGCACAGCATTCTTCTTTGCCCCTCCACTGCCCCTTTCCACTGCTCTGGGGTCACATTTACTGAGTGAGGGAAAGAAACTGAGGGAGAGGAGAAATATAAGAATACTAGTCAGTACCTGTGTGTACACATGTATTTGCTTTGGAGGAATAAATCACCTTGAGGCCCCTTTCACACTTATGCGACACAATTTTACGACGCGATTTTGACGCGACTTTGCCGCGATTTTGAAAGCAATGGCTATGGCTATATACCTCAAAACGCATTAAAATCATGCCAAAGTAGTGCAGGAACTACTTTGAAGTCGGTGGGACTTCAAAACGCACAGATATGAATGGGGCTCATTGAAAATAAAGGAAAACAACTTGTCATGCGATTTTGCGGTCCAAAATCGTGGGACAAGTCGCACTAGTGTTAAAGGGGCCTTCATGTTGGGTGTACTAAATGTGTGGATGTTGCTTCATTATGTAAAACCATTATTTAATTTTTTTACATTTTAGAATGAGGCTCCTCGTGCATAATTTTAAGGGTCAAGGGTGCCTTGACTGTAAAAAGTTGGACTGGTTTTTGTGATAGGTCTGTATATGCAGATAGGGAATCCACCAACAGTGACCATTCAGTGTCCTGAATTGATTGTCAGGACCATCTTCCACTCATTTGTTGTTTTGTCCCCTCCATGTTACTAGAGATGTGTACTATCCCATGCACTGGCTGCCTTTCATGGGTTGGCATCACTTAGGAAGTTCGATAAAGGGAACCTGTCATGTCAGAAACATGGGTACTACTTCTAGACCTAACTTCTTACCCAGTCATCACCTTCATGCTCCAGCTTCTTAAAGTGGTTTTAAAGGTAGAAGGTTTTTAACCACTTAAGCCCCGGAAGATTTTATCCCCATTCCGACCAGGGGGTATTTTGCGATTCGGCACTGCGTGAATTTAACACACAATTGCGCGGTCGTGCGACGCTGTACCTAAACGAATTTGACGTCCTTTTTTTCCCACAAACAGAGCTTTCTTTTGGTGGTATTTGATCACCTGTGCGATTTTTTGATCACGCGCTATAAACAAAAAAAGAGCGTCAATTTTGCAAAAATAGCAATATTTTTCACATTTTTTTTATATGAAATTCCCCCAAAAAAAATGTAAAAATCAAAATTTTTAAAAATTTTCAGCCAATTTGTTTTATGCTACCTATGTTTGGTAAAAAAAAATCGCAAAAAGCGTATTTTGATTGGTTTGCGCAAAAGTTATCGCGTTTACTAACAAAGGGAAAGATTTTTGTCATTTTTGTTGTTTTTTTTTTTAACGCGTAATGGCGGCGATCTGCGATTTTTTTTTTTGCGGTACTGCGACATTGCGGCGGACAGATCGGACCCTTGACTGACATTTTTGACACTTTTGGGGTTACCAGTGACATTTCTACAGTAATCAGTGCTATACATATGCACTGTTACTGTAAAAATACACTGGTAGTGAAGGGGTTAACTTTATTTGGAAGGGAGGGGCTGTGTGTGTCCCTAGGGGCGTGGTTTCTACTGTGATTGGCTGTGGCTCTAGCTGTAAGGACACTGATCAACGGATCTACATACTAGATCCGTTTTATCAGTGTCTTTGCAGCGAGGAGAATGACAGGCAGTTTGTTTACACAAGCTGCCTGACATTCTCCCTCTCCCCCGCCGATCGCCGAGTGGCCGGCGGACATCGGGTCCGCTGGTCACACGCGCGGGGGGGTCCGTGACCACGCGGGAGCGGGAGCGGGAGCGCGCCTCCGGGGGCGCGCGCTCGCTCCCTAGACCCTCACAAGCAAGCAACGTAGCCCTACGTTAGTTTGCCTGTGAGGGGCTGACCGCCGACGTAGATAGTCGTGCGGCGGTCGGCAAGTGGTTAAGATAAGATAAAACCTTTTTTTTATCTTTGAAGATAAAAAACCTTCAGTGTGCAGCAGCCCCCCTCCCCCAATATTTACATGAGCCCCATCTCGCTCCAGCGATGTCCACGAGAGCCTCAGCCATCTGGGACTCTCCCTCCTGATTGGCTGTGACACAGCAGCGGCGCTATTGGCTCCTGCTGCTTTTAATCAAAGTCAGTTAGCCAAACAGGAGTGGGGGCGGGGCAGAACTGTGGCTCCGTGTCTGAATGGACACACAGAGCTGTTGCTTGGCATGGGTGCCCCCATAGCAAGCTGCTTGCTGTGGGGCACTCGACAGGAGGGAGGGACTAGGAGCGCCTGCGAGGGACCCAAGAAAAGGAGGATCTGAGCTGCTCTGTGCAAAACCACTGCACAGAGGGGGAATGTATAATATGTTTGTTGTTTTTAAATAAAAAAAAAAAAAAAAACAAGACTTTAGTATCACTTTAACACCTTCCCACTTGGCCTATACCAGATTGACGGCCAGGCGGGTGCTTTCTCCTTCTGAGTGGACGTCATATGATGTCCTCTCAGAAGGGGACACGCAGTCCACCGGACACAGCTGATGACTGATCAGTGTACCGACTCACTGCCGCTACTATGTGACCAATCACAGCAGATAACATGACAGTTAGAAACAATGGATGGCTTCCTTTCATGCCATCCATTGTGTATAATTGTGTTGCTAGCTGTGATTGGTCAATGTGATCACATGGTGGTGGGCCAATAACAGCCCATCTGTACCATTTGATTAGCTCTGGACAATCACAGCTAATCACAACTAAACAAACTAAATCCGTTGTATTCAGTAAAATGCTTATAGCAATGAAATTCACTGCTATAAACAGTCATAATGTGTGTAATAAAAAAACCAGATCACTTTGCTGAGTAGTACAATGTTACTATTGTAAAATGATATTGCTCTGGTGTGTTAAAAAAAAATGCAAAAAAATGTAATAAAAAATGAAAATGTTATTAGGGGAAGCTCCACTTGTTCATACCCTCCCCCCTCCACTGCCACACTTGGCACTTGGGGGGGGGGGGGGTAAGCAGGTACCTAGTTTTGACAGGTAAGATTATTGCACGGCAATTTATGTCATGTTCAGCCAGTCCTCCTTCCCTCCACTGCCTTCTGGGACCTGTGTGTCCCAGAAGACTGCGGGGCCATTCAGAAAGCGAAGCGTGACTCGCGCATGCACATTAGGGAAACGGGCAGTGAAGCCGGAAGGCTGGTTTCCCTTACTTGCAATGCCGAAGCCTGCACCCGAAGATGATGGATGAATCTGCTTGAGGTGCCAACATCGGGGGATCGCAGTATTGGGTACAGTGTTGCATGACCACGCAATTGTCATTCGAAATGCGACAGAGCTGAAAGCTGGCCTGGGCAGGAAGGAGGTAAAAGTGCTCGGTATTGAAGTGGTTAAACTTATGGGTCGATGGCTTAGAAGATGATGGCCAGACAAAGAACAAAGTAGTAATTTTGACCCACCTTCATCTCTACAATGTATTACTGTAGTTTGTATGGTGGGTCAGTGCAGGTTCGGAGATGTAGTCTCTTGGTACCTATGTACCTGGTTTGCTCTAAAGCAATGAAAATAATGACTTTCCAATGTGGGAATTTTATAGCAAGTTTGGAATTTACAGCAGGATTTTGTAGCAGTTTGCAGGAACATTTTTCAGAGCCACCTCTATGGTAACACATTTTCTAGCATTCATCTATTAATGTAATACAAACACAATTCTACTTACGTTGGGGTACTCTGCCGTGATAGGCAAATTGGTGACGTAGTTGTAGGTTACACCTTCCTGCAGGGGGCAGGCCACTCCACTCTTACACCCGTCTGCTTCTGGCAGGGAAAGGGGTAAAGCTAAAGCAAGAATTAAACCGTAGGCTTCAGCGTTGCAGTTTGGAGTTGCCTTACCTGGCGGATGAAACAGACATGGTCACTAAGTTGTAGAGGCAACACCTCCACACACATCCCACCCCTACAGCACCTTTACACACAATGCTCATACAGTGTCTGCACATACACACCACAACTCCGTACATCACTTCTACACACACCCAGGGCTGTCCTTAACACAGGGCAAAAGGGGAAGCTGCCCCGGGCCCAGTCAATGTTGTGGGGCCCAAAGCAGCTGCCCCTTCAGCCCATGCTGCCTGCAAATAGTTGATAAGTGTATTC
Source organism: Pelophylax lessonae (assembly GCF_965119305.1). NCBI lineage: Eukaryota > Metazoa > Chordata > Amphibia > Anura > Ranidae > Pelophylax > Pelophylax lessonae. The sequence continues at coordinate 178,520,662 of NC_138780.1, read as the reverse complement.
CAGGGGGGGCTCCAAGAAAATGTTTGCCCAGGGTCCAATCAATATTAAAGACGGCCCTGCACACACCATGCCCCATACAGCTCCTGTATGAACACACGTTATGCTCCCCTACGTGGCCGCCACACACAATGTGCACCTGAGCGCCCACACACCAAGCACCGTACAGTGCCTCTACACACATCACACTTACCACTGGTGAAGGTGACATTGACGGTGTAGGTGCTGCCTTTTATTAGCTTACACGGCTGCATGGGACATGGAGACACGTCCACCCTTAGCAGATTCCCGTTCTCACCACCTGCAATGATGCAATGATAAAACAGCTAGTCAAAGGCCAGCAACGTGCTGAGATTATTATTTTGCATTAGCTGACCCTCATTCCATACTCCACCCTCAATTCAGCTTGGCGTAGATAAGAAGGAGACAATTGGCTGATACCATCTTATAGCGGAGTTCCGGCCTCAAAATCGACAAAATGGATTTTGGGCCATCCGTTTGCTTAGTGTCACCTGAAAAACAAATGGATAATCACAATTTTTTTTTTTGTTTACTTACCTTGTTATTGAAGAAAATATACTCACCTTTCTTCCTCTTCCCCCCTCTGTGGCTGTGGCCCGCGCCATCACTTCCTCCTTGCATTGTGCCTGCACTGGCCCCCGCTCGTCACTTCCGGTGCAGGCGCGTAATTCCCTGCTAAACAGCTTGTGGGCATGCCCAGAAGCTGTGCAGGGATGACGTGCATGCCCCGGAAGTGACGAGTGGGGCGGGTGCAGGGCATTCTGGGACAAGAGGACACGGAAGAGGACGCGCTGGCTTCAGCTGCCCACACCTGAGATGGCAGCGCTGGAGAATACATTTTCAAGGTAAGTATTTCTTCTAAAAGATAAGTGCAACCTATGACAGTTCAGAGGCTTTCCATTATGGAATGTACTAGCCCTGACTGTCCCAGGGGTATTTTTATCGAAATTTCACCCCCGAGGCCAGAACTCCGCTTTATGACATCAATACCGACTCACCACAGTCATCGTACTCCAGCGGCTCCCCAACAACGACAGCGAAGATGGTCAGTGGCAGCAGCAGTGCGATGTGACCCAGCGACATGGTGACAGCTGAGGGGAGACAATCTACGACCACAAGTTCTCTGCTTCTCTCTTATTCACTAGACATGTGCAGAAGGGAAAAATGTGTTTAGATAGGGATAGATACGTTATGTTACTAATTTTGTTTTCGCTGATTAGTTTCGGAGTTCGTTTCATTTTATTTTGTTTCATTTATTCATTTTCTAACGAATTCCAAATTTTTGGTGTAGCACTACTCCCTTGGGAGCTACTGAAGACGGGTTCCCCTGGGTTACCATTAGCAACAGTAGAACAATCTGGCATGTTTCCAAGTGTTTTTACCTCAAACAAGGACCAGTCCAGTTTCTTTGGTTTTTAGGTTTTATTGAGAACTTGGGTAGAAGAAGTAATGAGTGGGATACTCCAACAAACTGAACTATGCACAATAGGCAGGGACAATGCAAAAACGCTGACTGACGCTGGTTAACGCTGACTGACGCTAGTTAATGCTGACTAATGCTCGTCACGGCTAGGCCGCTTACTTTACTTTTCGTTTGACTGTGAAAGAGTCCTATTAGCTTCCTAAGGTACTCCTTTCCTGAGGTAGCTGACTTGTAATGTAGACTGCACTGCTGAGCAACTTCAGGGCCCTTTCCTTGTGCCCCCTTTTTACCCCTAATCTTCAGGGTTTTACAACTTGGCGCCCACTTTACAGTAACACACCGGGTTAGCTGGCTTCTTGATTCCCTGACCTCTCTGGAGTGGTCCCCTCTCTTAGGCAGTCCAATGGGCAGATGCTTGAGTACTCCCGATACTGTTTTTCCGGAAGTATTCTGCCCAGCAGCTCCACTTGGTCAGCACACACTGGATCCTCTCAGCACAGCTCAACGCCTGGTGCCTAGGCCAAATGCCTGGACCACCTTCCTCACTTCAGCAGGAGGAGTGACAGCTGTCCACCTCCTCCTGGGACTTTGCTCCCGCCAAAAGACACCCTGTCACATGCCCCCTCAGGATTAATTTGCAATCCCAGGATGCATTGCAGCAATGCCCACCCACTGGGACAGTCATAAACCCTGGTGTGCTATTGGCTAGGTTTCCTCCACTGTCCAACAAGGCCCCTTATTGGATACAGTGGGGAGACTCCCCAGACTCAACAGGTCACACCTGGAAGCATGTGACAGGCTAACTAACAGATCAGGCCCTCCTGATAAGCAGAACAGGGCCAAACATATATTTTGCCTAGCACCTACTTAGGAGGGTGCTAAATCGGAATGACTCAAAATCAAGTCAGTCGAAAAATGATCGACCAATTTGAATTCCCTGTGAAGAATATGTGGTTATTAAGCAACGGGTTGGGAAGCGAGCCGCTGTGTCCTTAACAACCAATTACTCCTCAGCTGTCAGCGAGCTTTCCCGCTGATGGCTGAAATGTGAACAAAACAATAGCAGCAATAGAAAATGGTATAGATTTTAGGGCAAACCCCACGCCAAAATGCAAAAAAAAAACGTGGGGTCCCCCCCCCCCCAAAATCCATACCAGACCTTTATCCAATTATGCAGCCGAAAGGCCAGAAAAGGGGGGGGGGACATCAAATGGCCCCACCCCAAAGCACCTTGGGCCTCTTCCCGAGAGCCTGGGCTGTGTTTGTGGTGGTCTGCGTGAGGGGGCTTATCGGAATCTGGAAACCTCCAGTTCCTGCCCCCCCCCTATTGTGGATGAGTACCCCTACTCACTCACCAAAAAAGTGAATAAAGACACTACACAAGTTTTTGATAATTCCTTTTAAAAAAAATAAAACACAATATCCCCGATGTAGATCCATCTCACGCACCACCGGACCCGAAAAAAAAGAAAACTTCTGGCCTTGTTGAACTCTCCCCACCGAATGCCTGCTCCTCCATCTGACATTTCTTAAATAGCTAAGGGGCGGAGTCAATCAATGTCAGCAGGTGACCACGCCCCCTTGTGATGTCAACAGCCAGGGCATGCTGGGTCGATAAGTCACAAGGGGAAAGGGTCATCCGCTGATGTCATCAGGTGACTCCGCCCCCAGAGCTATTTTAAGAAGTGTCAGACGGAGAAGCAGGCAGTTGGCGGAGAGCATTCGAAGAGGCTGGAGGTTTTTTTTCTTTTTTTCGGGACCGGTAGTGGCGGCGTTATTGATGATGAATTTACATCGGGGGATATTGCTTTTTATTTAAAAAAAAAAAAAGGAATTGTCAAACTCGTGTACTGTTTTTTTTCACTTTTTTACACTTTTTTGGTGAATGGGCAGGAGTACTATGTACTCTAAACTCATTCACATGGGTGGGGCCAGGATCTGAAGGCCCTCTTGGCAAAGGCGCCTTCCAGATTCTGATAAGCCCCCTGCCCGCAGACCCCCGCAACCACAGCCCAGGGTTGTAGGGAAGAGGCCCTTGTCCCCATCAACATGGGGACAAGGTGCTTTGGGTGGGGGGGGGGACAAAGCTTCCTCCCATGTTGAGGGCATGTGGCCCGGTATGGTTTAGAAGGGGGGGGGGCGCTCGCTCATCACCCCCCATCTTTCCTGGCCTTCCGGGCTGCATCCTCAGATAAAGGTCTGGTATGGATTTCGGGTGAGGTGGGGGCGAATTTTCTATTGCTGGCATTGTTTTGTTTACATTTCAGCTAGTTAGTTAGTGGGGAAGCCCGCTGACAGCTGATGAGTCATCGGTTGTTAAGAACCGGCGGCCAGCTGCTTAACAACCAGCTATTCTTCACACAGAATTTTATTTATTTATTATTTTATTTCTCAACCCATCCGAATTAGAGTCCTTCCGAAAATTTGTAATTTGTTTGAAAAGGAATAAACAAAACTAATTTTCAACTAAATTTGTTACTTTTTTATTAGGAGATTCCGATACATCAGAATCTCAGAATAAATAAAAACTCAGAGTTTGTATTCGGACCAAAACAAATTGCGCATGTCTACTATTCACAGCCACTTCAGCTTTCCCAACCCCCTCAAGTGTGGGCTGTAAATGGAGTGAAGTTATAATCTACCTCCTTACAGGAATTTACATTTCTCCCTGGCATGTCCATCATCCATATTAAACTGATGCATGGAGGAACCAAAAAGAACAGCCAATCACAACACTCCAAGTTCCTTGCAGTGAATTCTGATTATCTGTTTCTGTTGTAATTTGCCACATTAAAGATTAAAGTGGTTGCTAAGTCAGTGAGCACAATTACTGCCAGCCCCTCTGTTATAACAACCTTTACTACACAGTGTCTGAAGCACAAACAAATGGTTACTGCCCACACCTGTGTAGCAGGCTTTCCAGGCCTGTAGCCTGATGTGGGTCTGCCATCGGTACCGGTTACCCCTCCAGCCCTTGTAAGCTGCGGCCCTGGGTGTGAGAACTGAGACATTGACAACTCCGGCATCTTTGTTTTGTGGTTTTATTGTATTTAAGGGGATGTGGCTTCCGCATGTACAACTTAAGCATGTGCAACTAAACCCCTGTTTTTAACGCATACTGTTGGACAGGTAAAATTGGTTGGTCGCAGACTGGTCGGTAAGGAGAGCTTGGAATCTTTTTGTGTTTTGTTATATCTGTGTTTTTTTTTAAATTCTGCAGCTAAATACTTTTTTTGCTAGAAAACTACTTAGAACCCCCAAACATTATATTATATATTTTTTTAGCAAAGACTCTGGAGAATAAAATGGCGGTCATTGCAATATTTTTTGTCACGCTTTATTTGCGCATCGGTCTTTCAAAGGCCATTATTTTGGAAAAATTACATTTCACTGCATTTAAATAAAACTAAACAGTAAAGTTGGCCCATTTTTTATGCATTGTGAAAGATGATGTCACGCCGAGTAAATAGATACCCAACATGTTACGGTTTAAAATTGCGCACACCCGCGGAATGGCGACAAACTACGGTCACTAAAAATCTCCATAGGCGACGCTTTCAAAATTTTTAACGGTTACCAGTTTAGAGTTATAGTGTAGCTCATTTTTTTTAAATGATTGCTCTCGCTCTGGCGATTGTGGCGATACCTCACATGTGTGGTTTGAACAGGGGGGGGCGTGACTTCCGCATTAAGCTGTGAGGAGGTGCGGGAAAAGAGCTCTGCCAAAGGCCTCCGGAAAAGTGCGATTTGCTCCATCATCTCACCCGCTAACTGCTCCATCCGACATGGGAAAACGCACAGGACGTTCCCTGTCAGCTAAAGGCACGGCTGTGGGCTCTATTAAACGCTTCCTGGCCACTGAAACGGAAGACTCTATAGAAGCCGGGGATCTGGGCCGCTCTCAACATGGTGGATGCTCCGTCCCCATCATCAGGCAGTCTTCCCGCCACAGCTCACCCGCGTCCTCCTGTGACACAGACGGCCGCAGCTTCTCTCCCAGCCGAGCTGAAGTGGCTGCACTGATCAGCGAGCTCCCCACCAAACAGGACTTGGCTTCTCTCTTACATAGCTTGGAGCGCACCATCCGCAAAGAGGTCTCGGCAGTACGATCAGACCTTTCCCAGATACTCACACGGTTGGAGGAGACAGAGCACAGGTTAGCCGACCACGCTGCAGCCATAAGAGACTTACAATTGAATCAAAAGCAGGTGGCCATACCACATAGAATGGCGCTTTACAAGATCGAGGATCAGGAAAACAGGAACCTCCGCAATAATATCCGCGTGTGGGGTCTGCCTGAGGCAACCAAAGATGAGGATCTCGCTGCCACCATTCGGGGCATATTCAACAAACTTTTGGGCAACCCGGTGGATCACCCGCTGCTCCTAGACCGTGTACACCGGGCCCTCCGCCTACGTAACCCGATGACCGACAGCCCACGCGATGTAATATGCCGCGTCCATTACTATGGCGAAAAGGAACTCATCATGAAAAGAGCACGAGAGGCGCAGCCCCTGGAGTTTGATGGGGTCACCCTGGCCCTGTATTCCGACCTGGCTAAAGAGACCCTTGACTGATGCCGTGCTCTCAAGCCCCACACTGATAAGCTCCGCCAAGCGAACATACCTTACAGATGGGGATTTCCTGCTTGCCTAATTGCCTCAAGCGATGGCCGCACAGCCATACTCCCTTTTCCAGAAGACATGGACCAATTCTGCATGGACCTGAACATAGTGGCTCCTGAATTACCTGGATGGCACGATGAGATCCCTATCCTTGAACCAACAGTAGAGCCGCAATGGCACAAACCAACCAAGAAGTACAGGATCTCTACTACAGCTTCTCCGCCAAAATGAGCTCTTAGGTCCACGACCCTTAATCGCAGGCATCCTTCCGTTCATATTTTGCCATCTGACACACTACGGTGTCAGTGTTTCGATATGTTTGCCTGTCTTCATTGACCTTTTGTTTCAGGTTTCCCTCCTATCCAGGATGTCATATCGCTCTTTTCTTCACTTTGCTACCCGGAGACACTGGCACACTCATCCTTAAGGCAAATCCATCTTGCTTAGTCTGAACTCCCGAACTTGTCATTTTCCTGGTTTGGTGAGATATGGTTCTCTAGCAGTACACTGTTGTTTTTCTGATACCCCCTGATGCATGCGTTGCTAGTTGAAATGGTTTAAAATATGTTTTTTATTTGGCATTTTGCCTTAATATCCCGGAGCAATTATGTCTTACTTGCCTAGCCTTCGGCGGGGCTCCACCCCTCCCATTAGGTGCCACCCTATGCCCAGAGAACTCCTGCCTCGGGCCGTAGGGGGTCCACTCTTTTATGGGGATACACCCGGGGCCCACCCCTCTTGCCGACGCCACTAGCGGATCGCCGGTGGTCGGGTTCGGGGCTTCGGGTAGACCCTGCTTGTCTGTGCTGTGAGGCCGCCAATGCCGCTTGGCCCGGCGCCCTTGTGGTGCTGCATATGGAATGTTCACTGCTTTACTTTTTTTGTTTGCTTAATCTGTGTTCTCCTTTTATTTTTATTTTCCGTACCCCCCTCTTCTGTTCCTCCTTTTTCTCCACCCCTGGCTGGTTATACTCATCTAGTTACCAACTTCACGTGACTGATGGAAATCCATGGCAACCGTTAATTTGATATCCTTAAATGTGCGGGGCCTACAGACGGCAGGTTAACGTCACTCCTTACATCATGAGTTTAAACGCCTGCATGGAGATGTGGTCTTTTTGCAAGAGACCCACATTTCCCTGCATACTTCTACCTGCATTTCCCACAGTGGTATTATGGCCTCTCTGATATACGGAAGGCTAAGGGCGTCGCCATTGGTTTCCATAGGAACACCCCTTTTACGCTTATGTCCATGGAGGCGGATGTGCATGGGAGATATTTGTTCCTGAAGGGCACCCTGGGCAATTATTTATGCAGGCTAGCTAACGTGTATGCTCCTACCACATCCAAGTCACATTTCTGAGTTTCAGTATAGCTAAATTACAGTCTTTTGCGCAGGGCACGGTCATTTTGGCAGGGGACTTCAACGTTCCTATGGAACCTGCTGTGGATACCCCCTTGGGTCATTCCTCCCTTTCCCATAAATCTCTCGCCTACCTCAGGAGAAGATTACACCAAGCCCAACTAATTGACACCTGTCGCATATTGCATCCGTCGGAGCGGGACTACTCCCACTACTCCCCTCGTCATAGTTCCTATGCCAGAATTGACTATATCTTGATTGATCACCACCACTTACACTTCCTCCAAAAGGCCTCAATCGCTACGTCTACCATCTCTGACCAGGCCCCTATCTGTGTTACTATTTCCTCTCCTACGCTTCCCCCTAAGTCTGCTCACTGGAAACTTAATGACATTCTCCTTTCCCATGAGATAGATAAAACACACATACTTGAGGAACTCAGGTTTTTCTTCTCTGAAAATAATACTCCCGAAGTAGACCCTGGTGTACTATGGAAATCTCACAAGGCACATATTAGAGGGAAGTTCATCAAGCTGGGCTCTAGACACAAGAAGGAGCGCCTACAGGAACAATCTGCTTTGTTGGCAGCCATCAGAACCCTTGAAAGCTCCCATAAGCTTAACTCTTCCCCAGACCTGTTGCAGCAACTCACCCTGAAAAGGGAAGAATTGAAACAACTACGTATATCACATTGAAAGTGTGAAAACTTTCCGTATGCTTTCCCATAAACAGTACGAGGGGGGGAATAAATCCAGCAGACTGTTAGCGAGGTCTCTCAAAGCCACTTTTATTGCTAAAATCAGAGGAGCAGACGCATCACTGATACATGAAACTAAAGCCATTGCTGGTGAGTTCCGAACATTTTATCAACAGCTTTACCACGTATCGCAACATACCCCAGACGATTTGGATCTATATTTTGTGAGAAGTCATATTGTATAACAGCTGTTGTGTTCAAAAGTCATTTACACCTCCAGCTGTTAGATTGCTATCTAGGCTTTTGAAGACCTGGTCAGCAAACAAGCTTTGAAGTGACAAGTCTATGTGAATGACCATTCGCATATCAAAGAATGTCACTGTAGCACCCTACATAGTAGGTGCTAGGTAAAGTATAGTGGGCACTGGCTGCCTAACAGCAGGGCCATGATTTTCAGCTGGGCTGTCATGTCTCCCAGGTGTAGCTGTTGAGACTGGGGAGTCTCCCCACTGTGCACCATGAGAGGGCTCTCATTTGGCAGTGGGGGAAATCCAGCCAATGTTGCACTCAGGCCTTTATCTACCCCAGAAAGGCAGATTCTGCCGCACAGCATTCTGGGAGTGGGTATAAGTTTAAGGGGAATGCATGATGCAGAGTCCCAGGGGGGAGAGTATGGCTGTCTCTCCTCCTGTCAGCAGGATCGGGTGTCCCAGGCGGCTTGCCTGAGCTGAGCTGCAGAGAGGATCCGGTGTCCTGAGGACCAGCGGAGCTGAGAGGGGTCCAGTTTCAGGAAAGCATTCCCAGTTCATGAGTACTACAAACTGCCCCTGGGGGTCTGCCTAGCAAGAGGGGACCACTCCGGTGAAGGTCCAAGGGATCCAGGAGCTAGCTAGCCGGTGCAGGAGCAAGTGTAAAGGGGGTGCCAGTACTGACCCTGAAGTGTAGAGGGGGTGCCTAGTGAGAGGACCCTGAAGTGTAGAGGGGGTGCCTAGTGAGAGGACCCTGAAGTGTAGAGGGGTGCCTAGTGAGAGGACCCTGAACTGTAAAGGGGTCCCCAGCAGTTGGGCCCTGAAGAGTTAAAGTGTACAGCATGCAGTGTAAAGTGTTGAGAGTTGCAGCAGCAGCACAAGCAGTTACAAGGAGCTACCTCAGTCAGGAAGGACTGGAGGGAGCTGTTTCCAGGACTTTTGAGCTAATCAGAGCATCAGGCAGTGGTGGCTTGTCAATAGGGGAAGCAAGGGCGCCGCCCCCCCATCCGAACATCAGCATTTAAAAAAAGAAAATGTGTACCTTTAAATGGGAGCAAGGCGCCAGACACACTGCTGCCTATGGAGAGGGGTGGGAGTTTTGTCATTATGTTCTTTTTTATGTGGCTCTGATTGGCGTCCTTCAGAGTGTCCTCGGGGCGCAGAGCAATGCGCCCCGGACACTCTCACTGTACCACTGCCATCCTGTGATTGGTCCATAGGACATCAACGTCATAGGGCGGTGCTTGGGCATCACTCGGTAGAGCCACTCCACTCAGTATCTCTGCTGAGGACGGACCCGAGAGGACAACACGCAAGCCAGCCAGGAGGAGGAGGGTGGCAGCTTTCCCGGACTCAAGTTCAACACTCTGCAAACACAAAAGGTGAGTGCCTGACACTGGTCACTCTACATTGATGGGGGCACGCTGTGGTCACTCTACATTGATGGGGGCACGCTGTGGTCACTCTACATTGAAGGGGGCACGCTGTGGTCACTCTACATTGATGGGGGCATGCTGTGGTCACTCTACATTGAAGGGGACACGCTGTGGTCACTCTACATTGATGGGGGCACGCTGTGGTCACTCTACATTGATGGGGGCACGCTGTGGTCACTCTACATTGATGGAGGCACGCTGTGGTCACTCTACATTGAAGGGGGCACGCTGTGGTCACTCTACATTGAAGGGGGCACGCTGTGGTCACTCTACATTGAAGGGGGCACGCTGTGGTCACTCTACATTGATGGGGGCACGCTGTGGTCACTCTACATTGAAGGGGGCACGCTGTGGTCACTCTACATTGATGGGGGCACGCTGTGGTCACTCTACATTGAAGGGGGCACGCTGTGGTCACTCTACATTGATGGGGGCAAGCTGTGGTCACTCTACATTGATGGGGGCATGCTGTGGTCACTCTACATTAAAGGGGGCACTCTGTGGTCACTCTACGTTGATGGGGGCATGCTGTGGTCACTCTACATTGATGGGGGCACGCTGTGGTCACTCTACATTGAAGGGGGCACGCTGTGGGCACTCTACATTGAAGGGGGCACGCTGTGGTCACTCTACATTGAAAGGGGCACACTGTGGTCACTCTACATTGATGGGGGCACGCTGTGGGCACTCTATATTGATGGGGGCATGCTGTGGGCACTCTACATTGATGGGGGCACTGCTCACTGGTCACTCTGCATTGATGGGGGAACACTGTACCTTGATTACTGAAGGCCCCTTTCACACTTGTGTGACCTCAAAGTCACGCTATTTTTTACCGCGTTTTTTGCCGCGAAGCAATGCCTATTACATTTTTCTGTTTGCGCCCCCCCCCCCTCCAAAAATTTTGAACACCAGCCGCCACTGGCTTCAGGAGTCAAGTCTCAGTGCAGTCCAGGCCTTTTGAGCTAACCAGAGTGTCAGAAGTCAAGTTTAATTCCAATACAGTCAGTGTTTTTCAAGCGCCAGCAAGCGTTGGTCGGCATCCATCCGGCGTCAAGACAGCGCTGAAAGGCATTTTTCTGCAAAGTGTCCCATTTGTATCTAGTTGAGGCAGAGGAGTATCCCCATCATTCCCTTCTCCCATCCCCAATATCAAATAAACAAAACAAACCAAAGATGCCGGAATGGTCATTTTCGTCAATCTCACACTTGGGTATTCAGCTTAAATGGGCTAAAGGTGTTACCGGTAACCATGACAGACCCACATCAGGCCCAATGCCTGGAAAACCTGCTACATCACCAAAGACTCAAATGGGACTTCAAAAGAATTTAGTTAGCTAGGTGCCACCCACTTCAGAATGTATAAATTGTAATACAAGTCCTTAGGCAGATAGAGCAAATGTTTTCAAACCAACAGAATGTAATGTGACCAAATTGCTCTGGAAACATGTCTTTCTATTTACATGTTTGTAAAAATAAATATATTTTTCAATCTGGCTTCAACGGTCAAAATGTTACTGAAACCCATGAGTTTTGGGGTTTCCCCTACACACTCTAAAGCTAAATTCACATTCACATCTATGTTTGTGAGGAATGCATGTAAAATTGCGTGCCTTCCCAACACGCACAGAAATGAGCTGCACTTTAGCAGATGCACAACAGTTCTAATAATTGTTAATTGCAGGGGCACCCCCCCCCCTATGCATCTGCACACCTGCGCCCCATACTGGACTTTTTCATGACTTTTCTATGTTGCTCGTGTGTGTGAAAAACATGCTCATACTTGGTCACACCTATAGGTGTGAAACAAGCCTAACCATGAGTACATAAAAATAACAATCCTCAATAAACATAAATAATTCTCTAAATGATCAGTGTTCATATGATTGTACTTTCATGCATATAGCCTTGACCATCATGATGATAAGTTTATTGGGGATTATTATTTTGTATACAGTGTGTATAGTTTATTTGGTGGGTTTAGACTTTTCACTGTACAGAGTTTGGATAACACAGGGTAAATGGAAAGGTCATAAATTGACTGCACATTATCTAGCCATACACAGTGCTTGGGGAATGTTTATGTAGATAGGGATATGATGTATGCCTGCTTAGGAGATGTCTTTCAGCTGGGGGAGGGGCAGTGTTGCCAACCGTCAGTATTTTTACTGGCAGCCAGTAAAAAACGGGCACTTTTTTCCTGCCAGTAAATGCCAGTGATAGGAAAAGGTTGCCAGTAAAAAAGTATGCCAAGACCATCTAAGTGAATGCTACAGTGTGTTCGGGCAGCAGGGGCAGGTCTGGCGAAGGTGGTGCCTGAGCATATAATGTGATGTCATGGTGCAAGGGAGACGAGGGGAGCGGCTGGAGCCTCATGGGTGGGTCTGTGGGATGGGAGCAAGGCAAGCTGGAAGCAGGACCACCTGGCGTGGAGAGAGATTGTCACTGTGACCTAGGAGGGAACGTGTCCTGTTGGTGATCTGTACTGCTGCACACTGCTGTCAGTGTCACTGTGAGAGTCAATTTCATGTGTGTGTGCCTGCCAATTCTAATTTCTTGCCCTCCTGAATCCTACCCCTGAACTATTTACTTACTATATCAAAAATAAACATTTTTTTGCCAGTGTAGCACCCTACAGGTAGGTTCTAGGTAAATGTATAGTGGGCCTTGTCTGCCTAACAGCAGGTAATCAAAAGGAGGAAAGCCGCTCAGGTGTGTCAGTCCGACCTGGTGCTGGCAAGACCCGTAGTCCGGAGCAATGCAAGAGAAGTAGTAGAGCCGCACTCAGGTTTATGCGTTTCACGGCACACACTATGGTTATGAGTAAGCGGCCGTGTGTGCCGTGAAACGCGTAAACCTGGACTACCTGTTCCCTGCACTGTCTGCCTGCTTATGATTTTGAAGAATAAAGAGACCTTATTATTGTTTTCATATACCTGAGTGCGGCTCTACTACTTCTCTTGCATTGCCTAACAGCAGGGCCATGATTGCTTTTTGGTAGGGTGTCATGGCTTCTTGGTGTGTCTGCTGAAGGGGGAGTCTCCCGAGAGGCTTCTCATAGGGCAGTGGAGGAAACCCAATCAGGCATACATTCAGGCTTGTAACTACCCCAGAAGGCAGATTCTGCCACAAAGGATTCTGGGGTGGATATAAGTTTGAGGGAGGGCATGTTTAATGGTCTTTGGCAGGAAGCAGAGTCCAAGAAGGGAGAGAACGGCTGTCTCTCCTCCTTGTCTGAGGAAGCGGCTGTCTCGGGGTGTCACCCGTAGAATCCAGAGAGTGCTGAGTTGAGCTGAGGGGGATCCGCTTTACCGAGAACCAGCGGAGAGCGAGAGGGGTCCAGTCCCAGGAAAGCCTACACAGGTCGTGAGTACTGAGGGGTCTGCCTGAAGTGTTAGAGGGGACCACTCCAGAGAAGGTTCTAGGATCCAGATATCAGCTAGCTGGAAAGGGGGTATCTAGGTTGAGGACCCTGAAGTGACAGAGGGGGTACCTAGACGGGGGACCCTGAAGAGTTAAAGGGGCACCTGCAGTTTGGGCCCTGAAGAAGCAGTGTACAGTGTATTAGTTGAGAGTTGCAGCAAGACAGGAATTCATATTAATCTACCTCAAGCCAGTGCAAGGCTGGAGGAAGAGGTCAAGAAAAACGAAGAGATTTCCAGTCAAGGCTGGAGGAAGAGGTCAGTGACTTTGTAGTGCAGCAGTGTTAGAAGTTCATCATTCTATAGTCCTGGATCTTCTGGACTCAATGTCGAGGATTCAGCATTTCCTTCAAGTTACAGTGTACTTTAGGCGTCAGTGAGCGTTGGCTGGCGTCAGCTGGCGTCAAGACAGCGTTAACAGACATTTTTCTGAGAAAGTCCCAAGTTGTAATTAGTTGAGCCTAAAGGAGTATCCTACTCATTCCCTTCTCCCATCTTCTTTAATACAATAAAACAACAAAACCAAGATGCCGGAGTTGTCAATGTCTCAGTTCTCACACCCAGGGTCGCAGCTCACAAGGGCTGGAGAGGTAACCAGTAATAATGGCAGACCCACATCAGGCCACAGACCTGCTACACCTTAATATCTACCTTAAATCACATTGCTGATTTCATATTGTACTTGTTTGTAGCCTAAATACTGAAATTTGTACTTAACCGGTTCCTGACCGCCGCACGACTATATACGTCGGCGGTCAGCACCGGCCAGGCAAAGTGACGTATATATACGTCACTAGCCTGTCAATTGCTTGTGAGCCTATAGCGGGCGAGCGCGCGCCCGCGGAGGCGCGCTCCCGCCCCGGCTCGTTCCCTAGCAAGTCCGTGTGTGTGACCGGCGGACCCGATGTCCGCCGATCACTCGCGATCGTCCTCCGTGAAGGGAGAAAGGCAGGCGGCTGATGTCAACAAGCCGCCTGTCATTCTCCCCTGTGTAGGAATGGTGATCATACGGTTCTACTATGTAGGACCGTTGATCACTGTTCCTACACCAGTAGCCATGTCCAATCACAGTTAGAAGCACGCCCCTAGGGACACACTTAACCCCTCCTTCCCCAATAAAGTTAACCCCTTCCCTGCCAGTGTCATTTTGCAGTAACAGTGCATATGTATAGCACTGATTACTGTAGTAATGTCACTGGTAACCCCAAAAGTGTCAAAAATGTCAGTCAAAGGTCCGATCTGTCCACCGCAATGTCGCAGTCCCGCAAAAAAAATCGCAGATCGCCGCCATTACGCGTTAAAAAAAAAAACAACAAAAATGACAAAAATCTTTCCCTTAGTTAGTACGCAATAACTTTTGCGCCAACCAATCAAAATACGCTGTTTGCGATTTTTTTTACCAAACATATGTAGCATAAAACAAATTGGCCTAAAATGTTAAAAAATTTTGATTTTTACATTTTTTGGGGGGAATTTCATATAAGAAAATTTGAAAAATATTGTTATTTTTGCAAAATTGACGCTCTTTTTTTGTTTATAGCGCATGATCAAAAAATCGCACAGGTGATCAAATACCACCAAAAGAAAGCTCTGTTTGTGGGAAAAAAAGGACGTCAAATTCGTTTAGGTACAGCGTCTCACAACCGCGCAATTGTCCGTTAAAGTGCCGAATCGCAAAATAGGCCCTGGTCAGGAAGGGGGTAAAATCTTCTGGGGCTTAAGTGGTTAAAACTGTAATTTTGCAACTTTTGGAAATGCCAGTAAAAACTTGGCTGTGCCAGTAAGTTTTGGGTGTCATGTCAGTAAATTTCACTCTGGTAGGTTGGCAACACCGCAAGGAGGGGGCTGCAAACTTTTCCCGGCTCCAACACACACCCGGGCTGCTATTGTCACCCTTCTTGTCACATTAACCCTTCACATGATACCATAAAATCTTCCCTCCTCACATGACACTTTACCAGGTATTGTGCGCAGCTTTCCTCGCTCTCCTCTCTCCTTGCATGTAGTGCAGTGACTATGCCCCTCCCCCGGGCACACTGGCACTGAAGATAGGAGGGGGGATCTAACTGAGGGGAACAGAAAGGGGAACAGAACAGAACTTCTAAATACATGCACTGCCGGGCAGTAACAGTGCTGCTGACAAACCCCGAGATGAACTGTAGTTCAGGGCCGTAGATCATTTTTTGTTCTGGGAGGGGGGAGGGGGAGGGGTTCAGCAGCAGGTACCCAGTAACAGTATTTTTAAATAAAATAAATTGCCCCAAATTCATAAAGTTTGGAAAAAGGATTGTATGGTTGCTTTGTGGATAAAAGGAAGGCCAATGTGCTACCAATGGGGTATAAGACGTGTGGTAAAAGTATGTAAAATATGTAAATAAATCCAAATGTGAGGGTGTAAACAAACAAATGATATGTAGAAAGAGCAGCCAAGTGTGAAGTGTCACCACATACTAAATAAAATGAGAACAATATAGAAATCGGCGCTACTTTCTCATTGAGCGGAAGCCCACTGTAACTGATATAAAAAATATTCATTGTGTGTTCAAAGTATATAATAAAACTCCTTCAATGTTAGAAAACATGTTAAAAATCATATGACCATAGTAACTGAACGCAAAATTCATATATCACAAATTAAAAGTGACTATGTGCAAATCACCCCCTATTTTGTGTATAAAGGTGCCAGTGAACATCGATTTATTCAGTTATTATGGTCATATGATTTTTAACACATTTTGTAACATTGAAGGAGTTTTATTATATACTTTGGACACACAAAGAATAGTTTTTTATATCAGTTACATTGGGCTTCCGCTCACTGAGAAAGTAGCGCCGATTTCTATATTTTTCCTCCTATGGTTGTTTTGTACCATGTGTAGCACCCTCCAAGGTAGGTGCTAGGTAAAGTTATAGTGGGGCCTTGCCTTGCCTGCTTAGGAGTCAATGGGGACATGACTCAATTTGGTGGGGGGGGGGGGGGTGTAGCACCCTCCAAGGTAGGTGCTAGGTAAAGTTATAGTGGGGCCTTGCCTTGCCTGCTTAGGAGTCAATGGGGACATGACTCAATTTGGTGGGGGGGTGTAGCACCCTCCAAGGTAGGTGCTAGGTAAAGTTATAGTGGGGCCTTGCCTTGCCTGCTTAGGAGTCAATGGGGACATGACTCAATTTGGTGGGGGGGGGGGGTGTAGCACCCTCCAAGGTAGGTGCTAGGTAAAGTTATAGTGGGGCCTTGCCTTGCCTGCTTAGGAGTCAATGGGGACATGACTCAATTTGGTGGGGGGGTGTAGCACCCTCCAAGGTAGGTGCTAGGTAAAGTTATAGTGGGGCCTTGCCTTGCCTGCTTAGGAGTCAATGGGGACATGACTCAATTTGGTGGGGGGGGGGTGTAGCACCCTCCAAGGTAGGTGCTAGGTAAAGTTATAGTGGGGCCTTGCCTTGCCTGCTTAGGAGTCAATGGGGACATGACTCAATTTGGTGGGGGGGTGGATGTAGCACCCTCCAAGGTAGGTGCTAGGTAAAGTTATAGTGGGGCCTTGCCTTGCCTGCTTAGGAGTCAATGGGGACATGACTCAATTTGGTGGTGGGGGGGGGATGTAGCACCCTCCAAGGTAGGTGCTAGGTAAAGTTATAGTGGGGCCATGCCTTGCCTGCCTAGGAGTCAATGGGGACATGACTCAATTTGGTGAGGGGTGGATGTAGCACCCTCCAAGGTAGGTGCTAGGTAAAGTTATAGTGGGGCCTTGCCTGCTTATCAGCAGGGCCATATGATTCAGCTAGGCTGACATGTGCTCCTAGGTGTGCCTGTTGTGCTGGGGAGTCTCCCCACTGTGTCCCAATGAGGGCTCTCATTGGGCAGTGGAGGAAACCTGGCCAATAGCACACCAGGGCTTGTATCCACCCTGGAAGGGCAGATTCTGCCGCACAGCATTCTGGGAGGGGGTATAAGTCTGTGGGGCACGCATGTCAGGTTGTCTTTGGCGGGAAGCAGAGTCCCAGGAGGGAGGTGGCGGCTGTCTCTCCTCCTGTCAGAAGAAACGGGTGTCCCAGGCGGCTTGCCTGAGTGGTTACAGGGCTGAGCTGAGCTGCAGAGAAGGATCCAGCGTGCTGAGGACCAGCGGAGCTGTTGGGGAAGAGTTTCAGGAAAGCATTCTGAGTCGTGAGTACTGCAAACTACCCCTGGGGTCTGCCTAGGAGAGGGGACCACTCCAGAGAAGGTCAGAGGGATCCAGGAGCTAGCTAGCCGGTGTGGAAGTGTAGCAAAGGGGGTGCCAGTGTATGCCCTGAAGAGTAAAGGGGGTGCCAGCGGTTGGGCCCTGAAGTGTTAAAGTGTTGAGAGTTGCAGCAGAACTACAAGTGGCTTCCTCAGTCAGGGAGGACTGGAGGCAGCAGTGCAAAGGACGTTTAAGCTAACAGAAATGTCAGACGTCAGTTTCAGTTCAGTAACAGCAAGTCAGGGTTCACAAGCGGCAGTAAGCGTTGGTCGCCATTCAGCTGGCGCCAAGTTAGCGCTAGAAGACATTTTTTCTCAAGTGTCCCATTTTTGTAGCTAGTTGAGCCAGAGGAGTATCCCACTCATTCCCTTCTCCAATCCCAATATAAATGAAACAAAAAAAACAAAGATGCCGGACTGTTCATTGTCTCAGTTCTCACACTTGGGCAACAAGCTTAAATGTGCTGTTGGTGTTAGCGGTAACCCTGGCAGACCCAACCGTCCAGCACCAATGCTGGAAATTCTGCTATACGTACATGCAATCCAATGCAGACAAATGCAATGCATTTGCAACCTGTGTTTGGGGTGTCCTTGAGATTGCACTGACACCCCAAACACAGGTTGCAAACACATTGCATTTGCCTGCATTGGATTGCATGGTACAAAACAATCATACAATTCGGTTGCAGTGAAATTTCAAAATTTGTGCATGCATGACTTTGGTGTGGTCTGAGCCTATTCAAAATGAATGGGCCAAAATCGCACTACCCTGAAGCACATGTGAATTAAACAGGAATGTGGGGTGGTTCCTGTGTTATTCATATTTGGATCATATTGTGAACTGAGGCTTATTCAGTCCAGTCTGGCTCTGGCTGCCATGTTTTGGTGCTCACTGCTGAGTCAGTGAGATGAGGGGTAACCCAGTGAGCACCACATCATGGCTGCCAGTGATAGGCTGGACTGTCAGTAACACAAAAGCAATGGAAAATTCAGCCCAGTCTCAGTCAATGCCATTAACCACTTGAAGGCCAGGCCTATTTTGACACATCTCTCTTACATGTAAAAATGTGTATTTTTTTTGGTAGACCCCCCACAAACGTTATAATTTTTAGCAGAGACCATAGTGAATAAAATGGTGTTTGTTGCAATTTTTTATGTCACAGGGGATTTGCGCAGCGGTTTTCTAAACACATTTTTTTTTTTTTTAAATACACTTCAATTTTAATGTGGAAAACACTATAGCCCAATTTTGTGGAAAAAAATATAAAAGATGATGTTGTGCTGAGCAAACAGATACCTAACATGTCATACTTTAACCACTAACCGACCGCTCACATTGCTGCTACTGCAGCAGAGTGGCTCGGCTGGGTCCAGCGACGTAGACCTACGTGGCTGGACTCCTCCCTCTGTCGGCGGCGCGCGCGCCGCCTGAGGCTCGCGCGCCGCCTGAGGCTCGCTCCTGCTGTATTCAGACACAGCGGGAGTTGGGCCAGGGGAGGAGAGGCGGTGATCACCGTCTCTCTTACCCGATCATGGGGAAAGACTGAGGAAATCCGCCCACTTGTGTAAACAAAGCGGGCGGATCTCCTCTGTGACAGGCAGGGACAGATTACAGGATTCAGCATAGCTGAACCTGCGATCTGTGTCTGTGTCACACAACCCCCTCCCCCCACACACGTCAGTAAGCATGAGGCACACATTTAACCCCTTCATCACCAACAGTGTTAATCCCTTCCCTGCCAGTGTCATTATTACAGTAACATTGCATATTTATAGCACTGATTACTGTAGTAATGTCACTGGTCCCCCCAAAAGTGTCAAAAATGTCAGTTAGGGGTCCAATCTATCCGCCAAAATGTTGCAGTCCCGCAAAAAAATCGCAGATCGCCGCCATTACTAGTAAAAAAAAAATAAAACAATAAAAATGACAAATCTTTCCCATAGTTAGTAAACGCAATAACTTTTGCGCAAACCAATCAAAATAGGCTTATTGTGATTTTTTTTACCAATAATATGTAGCAGAAAACAAATTGGCCTAAAATGTTAAAAAAAATTGTAAATTTTTCTGGGGGAATGTTATATATCTGAATGTGAAAAATATTGTTTTTTTTTCAAAATTGTCGCTCTTTTTTTCAAAAATTAAAAATCGCACAGGTGATCAAATACCACCATAAGAAAGTTTTATTTGTGGGGAAAAAGGACATAATTTTCTTTTGGGTACAGCGTCGCACGACCATGCAATTGTCCGTTAAAGTAACACAGTGCCGAATCGCAAAATATGGCCTGGTCAGGAAGGGGGTAAAATCTTCCGGTCTTAAAGTGGTTAAAAATATTCTCATTGAGAATTTTTTTGTCAAAGACATGTGGCTAGATACATTCTGGCCTAAATATATGACAAAAAATTTATATATTGGATATTTTTTAACTGTCAAAGTAGAAAATGTCAATTTTTTTTGCAACATTTTCGCTCTTTTTTTATTAATATTGCAAAAAATGAAAATTTTGGTGATCAAATACCACCAAAATAAAGCTCTGTTTGTGGGAAAAAAAGGACGTAAATTTCGTTTGGGTACAGCGTTGCATGACCGCGCAATTGTCAGTTAAAGTCGCGCAGTGACAAGTTGAAAAAAGTGGCCTGGACGTTAAGCAGGAAAATCCTCCGGGGCTAAAGTGGTTAAAATTGTTCAAACTTGTGGAATGGCAGCAAACTATACTACCTAAAAAATCTCCATAGGCGACACTTTAAAAAATTTTACAGGTTACCAGTTAAGAGTTACAGAAGAGGTCTAGAGCTAGAATTATTGCTCTCACTCTAACGTTTGTGATGATACCTCATATGTGTGGTGCGAACACTGTTTACATATGCGTGCGCGACCTACGTGTTGTGTTCACCTCATTACTTCCAGTGTCCTAGACCATAGAGATGATCGGTGACGTTCTGGTCCCTGATCACCTCTATGGCCAGCATAGCACCTCTATGCATCAACTGCCGGATCAGATACCATGCTCTCTGGAAGGACATAAGAGCCCAGGAAAAGCACCGGAGAGTAGCGGGAGGGGATGACCCCTCCTGCCGCTTGTAAAAGCAATCAAGCAGCTATATAGCCACTAGGATCACTTTTACAGTGTAGGGCATCGCGGAACAAAATGATACTGGGATTATGGCTGACAGCTGCATCCATGGCCCTGGTATAACCGATTGAACACAATGACATACATGTACATGACATCAAGTGGTTAAGGCCCTGTTCACATCTAGCAATTTGGGATCGCTGACAGAATCGCTGTGATTCTGCCCCCGATTGCAAATCACACTGTACTGCTGGGAAAATGCAGCACGTGTGTTTGTGTGCAAATTATTTTTAATAGCACCTAAAATGTGGTGCAGTTTTGGCACAATTATCATGTGATTTATCCCGCGGCAAGCAGCATCACGTAAAGCTCGTCACTGAAAAAGGAGCAGGAGCTTCTTTAAAACGACAATCACAGCAAAACCACACTGCGATTTGGTGGCATCAAAATAAATGTCACAAATATGTATGCTGCGTTTTGCCAGCATTGCAATGCAATTTGGAATCCGGGGCGATTCCATCCGCGATTAGTAGATGTGAACTGAGCCTGACACAACAGTAATGGAAGACTCAGTCCAGCCTCAGTCACTAACTTTGCCAGTTGCCGCGCAGTCTCTAACGGCTACCTACTCTCTGCGGCCAATTTGCCTTGGCAATGGCTGGTGTTGACGCTTCAATCATCAGGGCACCATGGTTGGTATGGTGTCAGGATAATTGGAGCGCATTATTTCTATTATCACAGTCTAATATAAAATGAAATGGTTCAACTCACCATAATGCAGAATCAGTGGGGGCCCTGAGTGTCACCTGCCACCGTCGACTGCCACCAGATGCAGCTTGTCACTTGCCACATCGCCTGTCACTAGATGCAGCTTGTCACTTGCCACGTCACCTGCCACCAGACACAACTTGTCGCTTGCCACTGTCGCCTGCCACCAGACGCAGCTTGTCACTTGCCACCTTCACCTGTCACCAGACGCAGCTTGTCACTTGACACAGAGGCCTGTCACCAGATGCAGCTTGTCACTTGCCACTGATGCCTGCCACCAGACGCAGCTTGTCAATTGCCACGTCGCTTGCCACCAGATGCAGCTTGTCACTTGCCACCGAGGCCTATCACCAGAGGCAGCTTGTCATTTGCCACTGACACCTGCCACCAGATGCAGCGTGTCACTTGCCACGTCGTCTGTCATCAGATGCAGCTTGTCACTTGCCACGTCGCCTACCACCAGATGCAGATTGTCACTTGCCACCAAGGCCTGTCACCAGACGCAGCTTGTCACTTGCCACTGACCCCTGACACCAGATGCAGCTTGTCACTTGCCACTGTCGCCTGTCACCAGACGCAGCTTGTCACTTGCCACGTCGCCTGTCACCATATACAGCTTGTCACTCTCCACGTTGCCTGCCACCAGATGCAGATTGTCATTTGCCACGTTGCCTGCCACCAGATGCAGCTTGTCACTTGCCACGTCACCTGCCACCAGATACAGCTTGTCACTTGCCACGTCACCTGCCACCAGATACAGCTTGTCACTTGCCATGTGGCCTGCCACCAGATACAGCTTGTCACTTGCCATGTCGCCTGCCACCATATACAGCTTGTCACTTGCCACGTCGCCTGCCACCGGATACAGCTTGTCACTTGCCAGGTTGCCTGCCACCGGATACAGCTTGTCACTTGCCACGTTGCCTGCTACTGGATGCAGCTTGTCACAAAAACGCAAACAGATGATGTCCCTGTCAGTGGCAAGTGTAGTGCTGCAGCAAGGGTTAATAGATCATTGGGCACATGCCAAACTCAAGCTGTTAATGTTCCCCGTGGAGCTGTCAGGCTCAGACTGGCTGACACAGTTCTATACCCCCAGGCAGCATTGAACACAGCAGGTGCAGCACCCGTTGTCCCGCCCACCCACTCCGCCAGGCAGCATTGAACACAGCAGGAGCAGCGCTCGTAGTCCTGCCCACCCTGCCAGGCAGCATTGAACGGGGCGCCCATTGTCCAGCCCATCACTAGAGAGCGGTGGGCAGGACTAGGGGGCATCACTCCAACTGTGATCACTGCTGCCTGGCGGGATGGGCAGGACCACGGGCGCCACTTCTGCTGTGTTCAATGCTGCCTGGTGATAAAGAACTGTGTCGGTCAGTCCGAGCCTGACAGCCCCGCGGTGAACAGCGTAAAGCTTGTGCGTGCACATGGATCTATTAACCCTTGCTGCAGCACTACACACGCTACACTCAGCAACTGGGCAGAAGTTTCGGGGAAAAACAGTGTTGTGAGTACTTGAAACTGCCCAGGGGTCTTCCTAGGAGAGGGGACCACTCTAGAAGGTCAGAGGATTCCGGGAGCCAGCTAACCAGCAGAGAAGGCTTAGGAAAGAGGGTGCCAGTGTCTAAGCCCTGAAAATAAGAGAGTTAAAGGGGACACCAGTGTGGGCTCTGAAGTGTTCAGCAGAGTATACATATAGCTACCTCAGCAAGGAGTGCTTAAGGGAGCTTAAAGAGGACTTCTTCATTCAGGAAAGCAGTCAGAAGTCAGTTCAGCGTTAACAGGCGTCAGGCTGGCGTTGACCAGCATCCAGCCAGCATCAAGTCAGCGCCAAAAGGCATTTTTCAGTTGTCCCTAGCAATTTGGGCATAGTTGAGCCAAAGGAGAATTCCACTCATTCCTTCTCCCATCCAAGTTACCAAATAAATACAAAAACCCAAAGATACTGGACTGGTCATTGTCTCAGTACTCACACTTGGAGAAACATGCACAAAGGTACTTTTGTTGCATCCGGTGACCCAGGGGGACCCATATCCAGGAAAACGGCTGGAAATTGTGCTACATGTAGGGGGCAGCACTGGAGATCAGTGTCATCATCATATAGGGGGCAGCACTGGGGATCAGTGTCATCATGTAGGGGGGCAGCATTTGGGATCATTGTCATCATGTAGAGGGCAGCACTGGACTGGGGATCAGTGTCATCATGCAGGGGGCAGCATTAGGGATCAGTGCCATCATGAAGAGGGCAGCACTGGGGATCAGTGCCATCATGAAGAGGGCAGCACTGGGGATCAGTGCCATCATGTAGGGGGCAGCACTGGGGATCAGTGTCATCATGTAGGGGGCAGCACTGGAGATCAGTGTCATCATGTAGGGGGCAGCACTGGGGATCAGTGTCATCATGTAGGGGGCAGCACTGGGGATGTGTCATCATGTAGAGGGCAGCACTGAAGATCAGTGTCATCATATAGGTGGCAGCACTAGGGATCAGTGCCATCATGTAGGGGGCAGCACTGGAGATCAGTGTCATCATGTAGGGGGCAGCACTGGGGATCAGTGTCATCATGTAGAGGGCAGCACTGGGGATGTGTCATCATGTAGAGGGCAGCACTGAAGATCAGTGTCATCATATAGGTGGCAGCACTAGGGATCAGTGCCATCATGTAGGGGGCAGCACTGGGGATCAGTGCCATCATGTAGGGGGCAGCACTGGGGATCAGTGTCATCATGTAGGGAGTAGCACTGGAGATCACTGTCATCATGTAGGGGGCAGCACTGGGGATCAGTGCCATCATGTAGGGGGCAGCACTGGGGATCAGTGTCATCATGTAGGGAGTAGCACTGGAGATCACTGTCATCATGTAGGGGGCAGCACTGGGGATCAGTGCCATCATGAAGAGGGCAGCACTGGGAATAAGTGCCATCATGTAGAGGGCACCACTGAAGATCAGTGCCATCATGTAGGGGGCAGCACTGAGGATCAGTGTCATCATGTAGGGGGCAGCACTGGAGATCAGTGCCATCATGTAGGGGGCAGCACTGGGTATCAGTGCCATCATGAAGAGGGCAGCACTGGGAATAAGTGCCATCATGTAGAGGGCACCACTGAAGATCAGTGCCATCATGTAGGGGGCAGCACTGGGGATCAGTGTCATCATGTAGGGGGTAGCACTGGGGATCAGTGTCATCATGTAGGGGGTAGCACTGGGGATCAGTGTAGAGGGCAGCACTGGACTGGGGATCACTATACGCATGCAGGGGCAGCACTGGACTGGAGATCAGTGTCATCAGCACTGGGAATCATTGCCCTCCTGCAGGGTACAGCACACTGGGGATAATTGTCCTTCTCTAGGGGGCAGCACTGAGTATATTGGTGTCCTTTTCCAGAAAGGCAGCACTGGGAAACAGCGTCCTTCCGCCTGTAGCAGCACTGACAGTAATTATTTTCCTCCACTAGGGGCAGCACTATACATCATTGTCTTGTTTAGTTCCCTTTCCAACATTTGACTGTGGGCGGTACTCTTTGTCATCTGATCTATATGTATCCGCCCTCACACCTATTCCCATTCTTATCAGCGGAGCCTATAGAAATGGTATACGGTCCGATTCGGAAATGTCGCCTTTTATATAGAACCGCCGCCATTTTGTAGGTTCCACACAAATGTTTAAAATTTGGTTGTGCGGTTGATAACCAACATGATGGCGCTGCTATGTAGCGGCGACACTTCCGGTCCCGTGCACTCACTATTCCTGGAGGTTCCGCTGATAAGAATGGGGATGAGGAGTGTGAGGGCGGACAGAGGGGACAGGTAGGGGAATAAACGTTGATGTGGAGGGGATTTATAGTCTGCACCGAGCTTTATATACTGTATAGGGGGTGTACTGCATGAAATATATACCGTATATGTATGTGTATAAAGAAAGAGAGGGTTCATGGTCTGTATTGGGGTTCTATAGAATGTGTATATACTGTATGGGGGTGTATATACTGTATGGGGGTGTATACAGTGTATATACTATACTGTATGGGGTGTATATACTGTATGGGGGGGCTGTATACAGTGTATATACTATACTGTATAGGGGTGCATATACTGTATGGGGGGGTTGTATAAAATGTTTATACAGTAAGAGGGGTGTATAAAATGTATATACTGTATGGGGGTGTATATACTGTATGGGGGTGTATACAATGTATATACTATACTGTATGGGGTGTATATACTGTATGGGGGGGGGGCTGTATACAGTGTATATACTATACTGTATGGGGGTGTATATACTGTATGGGGGTGTATACAGTGTATATACTATACTGTATGGGGGTGTATATACTGTATGGGGGTGTATATACTGTATGGGGGTGTATACAGTGTATATACTATACTGTATGGGGTGTATATACTGTATGGGGGTGTATATATTGTATAGGGGGGCTGTATACAGTGTATATACTATACTGTATGGGGGGTGTATATACTGTATGGGGGTGTATACAGTGTATATACTATACTGTATGGGGGTGTATATACTGTATGGGGGTGTATACAGTGTATATACTATACTGTATGGGGGTGTATATACTGTATGGGGGTGTATACAATGTATATACTATACTGTATGGGGTGTATATACTGTATGGGGGGGCTGTATACAGTGTATATACTATACTGTATGGGGTTGTATATACTGTATGGGGGGCTGTATACAGTGTATATACTATACTGTATGGGGGGTGTATATACTGTATGGGGGGGCTGTATACAGTGTATATACTATACTGTATGGGGGTGTATATACTGTATGGGGGGCTGTATACAGTGTATATACTATACTGTATGGGGGTGCATATACTGTATGGGGGGCTGTATACAGTGTATATACTATACTGTATGGGGGGTGTATATACTGTATGGGGGGGCTGTATACAGTGTATATACTATACTGTATAGGGGTGCATATACTGTATGGGGGGGTTGTATAAAATGTTTATACAGTAAGAGGGGTGTATAAAATGTATATACTGTATGGGGGGTATGCATATATGGTACGGGGGGGTGTATAACATTTTTATACAGTATGAGGGATGTATATACTGTATAGGTGGTGGATATACTGTATGGGGGGTGGGGGGTATAATATTTTTATACTGTATGAGGGGTATATAAAGTGTATATTCTGTATTGGGGGTGCATATACTGTATGGGGGGTGTATATAAAGTGAATATACTGTATGAGAGGTGTATAATGTGCATATACTGTATGGGGGGTGTATACATTTTTT
Source organism: Pelophylax lessonae (assembly GCF_965119305.1). Taxonomy (NCBI): domain Eukaryota; kingdom Metazoa; phylum Chordata; class Amphibia; order Anura; family Ranidae; genus Pelophylax; species Pelophylax lessonae. The sequence goes on along the minus strand of NC_138780.1, from coordinate 178,494,096 downwards.
ATACTGTATGAGGGGTGTATAAAGTGAGTGTATCAACTGAATGGTGGTGTATAAAGTGTATATACTGTATGGGGGGGTGTATAAATTGTATATAATTGTATGGGGGTGTAAAAGTGTATATACTGTATGGGGTGTAAAAGTGTATATGCTGTGTATACTGTATTGGGGGTGTATAAAGTGTATATACTATACTGTATGGGGGTGTGTACAGTGCATATACTGTATGGAGGGTACATATACTGTTTACTGAGGGTGTATATACTGTATGGGGAGTGTATATAATGTATGGGGGTGTATAAAGTGTATATACTATACTGTAAGGGGGTGTGTACAGTGCATATACTGTATGGAGGGTACATATACTGTTTACTGAGGGTGTATATACTGTATAGGGAGTGTATATACTGTATGGGGGTGTATATACTGTATAGGGAGTGTATATACTGTATGGGGGTGTGTAAAGTGTATATACTGTATGGGGATGTATTGAGCCTATATAACGTATGAGGGATTTCCATATTGTATAGTGGATGTATAAAGTATATGTTCTTTATTGGAATTTGCGATACAACACTGCATTACCTTACCTGACAATTGCGCAATCGTGCGACGCTGTACCCAAATAAAATTGATGTCCTTTTTTCCCCACAAACAGAGCTTTATTTTGATGATATTTCATCACCTCAGTGGTTTGTTTTTTATTTTTTTGCTGTAAACAAAAAGTGATTAACAATAAAAAAAAAAAAAAATGTTTTTTACTTTCTGCTATAAAACGCCTCCAATATAAAAATGTAAAAATCAAATGTCTTCATCAGTTTAGGCCAATATGTATTCTGCTACATATTTTTGGTGAAAAAAATCCCAATAAATGTATATTGATTGGTTTGCGCAAAATTTATAGCGTCTACAAACTATGGTATATATTTATGGAATTTTTATTTATTTTTTACTAGTAATGGAGGCGATCAGCGACCTTTAGAAGGACTGCGATATTGCGGCGAACAAATTGGGCACTAACTGACTCTTTTGACACTTTTTGGGGGAACCAGTGACACTAATCCAGTGATCAGTGCTAAAAATATGCACTGTCACTGTACTAATGACACTGGCTGGGAAGGGGTTAACATCAGGGGCGATCAAAAGGTTAGCTATACGCCTAGCTGTTTTTTTACTGTAGTGTGGGAAGCGCTTTGCAGGAACACAGGATCCATGCCTTCCCTGCTGACAGAACGGAGTTCTACCTTGTTTACATAGACAGATCATCGTTCTGCCTGTGTACAGAACGATCAGCGGGTGACAGCGGATATCGGGGTCCGCGGGACCCGCTGTGTAAATTTACAGTGGATCCTGCGCAGCGCGCCAGCCCTGTAAGAGTAAAACTGCTATAGGGCGGTCAGCTAGTGGATATATTTTATGGGCATGTATTTTACGTATAGCTTATGTATAAGTAGTATATAGGGTATAAGTACTGTATGGAGAGATCATATATAAGGATTCTAGACGGTGTGGTAGTAGTAGTAGTACATATTGCTGTTTTGGCCTCATTCAGTATCGGTTCTTTTACAGGCCTCGTCTGGACTGGGTCTTTGTGCGCCGGTTCTTGGCTCTGCTGTCTGTTCTCTTCCCACAATGGACAGCCCGGAATACGCTGATGATGATGACACTGCTGATCGTGGCCCTGACAGGTCAGTAGGCCCCCCCCTTATATACTTCTCATGTGTAGGAACGGGATGGTGCTAACCCTTGCTGATTGTGGCCCTGACAGGTCAGTAGGCCTCATACCCCCCCCCCCCCCCCTATATACTTCTCATGTGTAGGATGGGATGGTGCTAACCCTTGCTGATCGTAGCCCTGACAGGTCAGTGGGCCCTATACCCTCCATATACTTCTCATGCGTAGGGCAGGATGGTGCTAACCCTTGCTGATTGTGGCCCTGACAGGTCAGTAGGCCCTATACCCTCCATATACTTATGTGTAGGATGGGATGGTGATAACCCTTGCTGATAGTGGCACTGACAAGTCAGTAGGCCTCATACCCCCCCCCCCCTATATACTTCTCATGTGTAGGATGGGATGGTGCTAACCCTTGCTGATTGTGGCCCTGACAGGTCAGTAGGCCTCATACCCCCCCCCCCCCCCTATATACTTCTCATGTGTAGGATGGGATGGTGCTAACCCTTGCTGATCGTAGCCCTGACAGGTCAGTGGGCCCTATACCCTCCATATACTTCTCATGCGTAGGGCGGGATGGTGCTAACCCTTGCTGATTGTGGCCCTGACAGGTCAGTAGGCCCTATACCCTCCATATACTTATGTGTAGGATGGGATGGTGATAACCCTTGCTGATAGTGGCACTGACAAGTCAGTAGGCCTCATACCCCCCCCCCCCCTATATACTTCTCATGTGTAGGATGGGATGGTGCTAACCCTTGCTGATAGTGGCCCTGACAGGTCAGTGGGCCCCATACCCTCCATATACTTCTCATGCATAGGGTGGGATGGTGCTAACCCTTGCTGATAGTGGCCTTGACAGGTGTAGGATGTCTGTCCACATTCCCTCCAGCATCTGCGCCAGTTTTGAGAAAATCTCCCCTATAGTGTTTTCTAGCTCTATGAGATTATCAGATGCTGGGGGCAGAGACAAGGATACCCCACTCATTCTGGCATATTGTGGTGAAGCAGTCATAGCCCCTTCATTGCTTTATGTAATATGTCACTGTCAGAGCCTTCAGTTCACATCCCTAATTGTACTCTTTTTCTGGTTCTGCACAGGACAGCTAGTCGTCTACCAGGTTGGCATTCTGCCCAGTCAGTTCTATGGTATCCTGTCTGATCGAGACCTGGACAACTTCAGGAGGTTGGCAGTAATGGCTGTCGCGCTGATCCTCGTCATTTCCATTGTGAGTTTTCTATTCCATTTACCCACCAAGAATGTCTTCTCTTCCGCTAACCTCATCTGACCGGTCAGATTTCATTATTACCCCGAGTATTATTCATCAGTCCGTCAGTCAAGGTCCCCGTTTCTTTTACAGCCACCAATCAGACTTGAGCCTCCTGGGAATACAGGGAAGCTTGTGATGAATGATGTCTGTTGCTTTCTATTATTGTTTATTATTGGGTGGTCAAACTGCTAGCGGTGGAGTCAAATTCAGGATCCTTGTGATGGTGTGAAGAATCAGCCAGGTTTCCCTGCATTACCACATGGAGACATTATTGGCCTGGCATACATAATCTGAATGGTGCACACATGGGGGAGGGCTTTACTCAGCCATGGGATTATTTATGGTGAGATCAGAGGATGACGCAGGATGTGGAGCATCTCTGCTGGGAACTAACCAGTTTCACCAGTAAAATTCTAACCACACCCGTCACACTTCTGTATTACTCCTATCTGTGTGCCATTAGGTCAGTGTAATGCTCTAACCTGTGTGTCTTTCTGCTGTTTGCTTTGTCTTTCAGCTGCGCAGCGCCGAGCAGTACATCAGCAAACTGGTCTATGTGAACTGTCGCAAGGTGATGACACAATATCTGCACCAAATTTACTTCACTAAACAAGTCTACTACACAATGAGTGTGGAGCACAGCCATGTCGATAACCCGTATGTGGCACTGTGTGTGTGGGGGAGGGGGGGGGGCACTGTGTGTGGGGTGCTGTAGACAGATTGAACACAGATACGTTTTTTTCTCAGAGATCAGAGGATGACGCAGGATGTGGAACGTCTGTGCCAGGAACTCACCGGTTTCGCCAGTAAAATTCTTACCACACCCTTCACACTGGTCTACTACTCCTATCAGTGTGCCTGCAGGTCAGTGTATCAACTTTACTGGTGTGCCATAACCCGTGTGTGTGATAGTTGCTAATTTCACCCAAAAATACACTATATTACCAAAAGTATTGGGACGCCTGCCTTTACACCAGGTCTTGACAAATTTGCCTGAAATCTAGGAGCCAGCTAAAAAAGTTAGGAGCCAGTTTTTTTTTTTTTTAAACTAACAACCAAGCTTTATTTAATAAAACTGATACTAAATTTACACATAAATACGACTAGAACCCCACTCTCCTATATAGCGCAATTGGATGGAAATAGACTGTCTGTCTCTTTCCATCCGATGCCATCTGATCGGATACACGGGATGGATAGAAAATAGAACCACCATCCGTCTGTTTTTGGCGGGCAGGGTCAGATGGCGGCAGATTACAGCTCCATAGAGGAGACTCAACGGTCCGATCAGGTCTGCCTGAAAAACTGACAGGCGGACCTGATCAGACAGCCCGTGTGAAAGGGGCCTTTGGCTGTGGCACGGCGATGAGGAAAAAAAAAAAAAGATATATATATATTTATATATATATATATTTTTTTTTTTAATAAGAATTGAAGAAAAAAAAAGAAAACATTTTTTTATTTTTTTTTTAATAATTAAAAAAAAAAAGAAAAAATTATTATTTTTTTTACATTTAAAAAATAAATTAATAATAACCACCACACTCCCTGTCCACTTACCTTTAAGCAAAGGTAACTGGACAGAGAGATGAAGCCTTAAAAAACTTCCCTCTCTTCTCCTCTTTGGAAGGAGAAGAAAAGGCATTGAGAACATGCATTACTCCCGGCCACCACAAGAGGGCGCCAGTTCCCCTAGCTTCTCATCTCACAGAAGAAGGCCGAAAAGCCAGGGACTAAATTTCTGGACGGCGTGGAAGTCCGTGAACTCGAAGAGGAGGTGGGGGGCGCAAAAGGGACAGGACAGCTCAAGCAGGGCACCCCAGGCGCCAGGTCGCTAATTCTAGTTGCAAATGCGACCTGGCGCCCGGGATTTGTCGAGGCCTGCTTTACACACACATGTAATGGCATCCCAGTCTTAGTCCGTAGCATTCAATATTGAGTTGGCCCACCCTTTGCGGCTATAACAGCTTCAACTCTTCTGGGAATGCTGTCCACAAGGTTTAGGAGTGTGTCTATGGGAATGTTTGACCATTCTTCCAGAAGTGCATAGGTGCTCACCAGTGCACAGAGTCCTGACCTCAACCCGACAGAACACCTTTGGGATGAATTAGAGCGAAGACTGCGAGCCAGAAGGCCTCCGCTCTAATTCATCCCAAAGGTGTTCTACGGGTTGAGGTCAGGACTCTGTGCAGGCCAGTCAAGTTCCTCCACCCCAAACTCGCTCATCCATGTCTTTATGGACCTTGCATTGTGCACTGGTGAGCAGTCATGTTGGAGCAGGAAGGGGCCATCCCCAAACTGGTCCCACAAAGTTGGGAGCATTAAATTGTCCAAACCATCTTGGTATGCTGATGCCTTAAGAGTTCCCTTCACTAGAACTAAGTTGCCAAGTCCAACCCCTGAAAAACAACCCCACACCATAATCCCTCCTTCACCAAATGATTTGGACCAGTGCACAAAGTAAGGTCCACAAAGACATGGATGAGCGAGTTTAGGGTGGAGGAACTTAACTGGCCTGCACAGAGTCCTGACCTCAACCCGGTAGAACACCTTTCGGATGAATTAGAGTGGAGACTGTGAGCCAGGCCTTCTCATCCAACATCAGTGCCTGACCTCACAAATGCGCTTATAGACACACTCTTAAACCTTGTGGAAAGCCTTCCCAGAAGAGTTGAAGCTGTTGTAGCTGCAAAGGGTGGGCCAACTCAATATTGAACCCTACGGACTAATGCCCCGTACACACGTTCAGATAATTGTACGACTTATCGTTCACATTTTGTTGCATGATACTAATATCGAATTCAACAATGCGTACTTAGCGTATGATTTTTTTCGTACTATTCTGGAAAAGCTTCCTGGTTGCGTAGCTACGTATCAGATATAGCCAGGCTTTTTTCACCAGGTTATTTTTGTGTTTCTGATCAATCATGCGTGGTCTTTGTCTATTTTTTTTTTTTTTTTAGCAGACGCATACTGTACTGATTAAATAATTGTCATTCGCTAGGCTATCGTACGACATAAGTTTTCATGTTTGTCCCTTTGGATTTTGTTGGACAAACTGTTGTGATCGGCTGTTGAAAGCTGTGTACTAACGATCAGATTATTGTGCGATCAAGTCGAAAGCGATTTTTTTTTCCGTACGATTATCTGAACGTGTGTACGAGGCATAAGACTGGGATGCCTTTAAATTTCATGTTTCACTTACCTTGTTTTTAATGAAAATATACTTGCGTTCCTTTCTCTTCCTCCCTCTGCGGACACTGCCTCCGACGTCACTTCCTCCCTGCGTTGACTCCTGGGAGATGAGCGTCATCGTTCCCAGGAGTCAATGCGCCTGCACCGGTATCACTCGTCACTTCCGATGCAGGTGCGTCATTCCCTGCTGAACAGCTTCTGGGCATGCGCATAAGCTGTTCAGGTATGACGCGCCTGCCCCAGAAGTGACGAGCAGGGCATTCTGGGACTCCGACGTCACGAGGACACGAAGAGGACGCTCCGGCTTCAGCTGCCCACACCTAAGATGGCAGTGCTGGACAAGACATTTTCAAGGTAAGTATTTCACATTATCAACCTTTTTTCACAATTTACTTAGCGCAGGATCTTCCTGGTTTCTTATGTTCTACTTACCCAGATCCTATGGCACCGCTACTGTGTCTCAGCCAATCAGGAGAGAGAGAGTCCTGGACCGGCGAAGAACTCGTGGACATCGCTGGATAGAGATGGGGCTCAGGTAAGTATTAGAGGGGCTGAGGGGGGCTGCTGCACACAGAAGGCTTTTTATCCTAATGCATAGAATATATTACAGTAAAAAGCCTTCTGCTTTTACAACCCCTTGAAGCTTTAAGCTGCTGCTCTGGCTGCTGTGTCGCCATGTGGCTGTGTGCTGTTTCTCCTTTTTAGGTGTGTTTTCTGGTGGATAGGCAGATACATTGTGTGTCTCATTTCTTATCCCTTGTTCCTTCATGTTTACAGTACGGGATGGATGGGTCCTGTGTCCATCTTCGGATATTTTGTTGTTGGATCTCTGGTGAATAAACTTCTAATGGGCCCAGTGATCCCCAGACTGGTTGAGCAGGAGAAGCTGGAGGGCGATTTTCGGTGAGTGTGGGTTGTGTGCCTGCCTGTCGGGTGAGGGGTCCCATGAGCGTGGGTGGTATTTCTGTCTGTCAGGTGAAAGCCCTGTGATTGTGGCTGGCATTCTTCCTGTAAGGTGAGGGGTCGAACAGTTGTAGATCACGTTCTTGCCTCTCAGGTGAAGGGTCCAGTGGGTGCTTGATGGCGTTCCTACCTGTTGGGTCAGGGTGAATGGTTGAAGGGTCAGGTGAGTGTGGGTAACATTCCTTCTTGTCAGTGTGAATGGATGAGGGGGGCGGTGTTGAGGCTACATTGAGAAAGAGGGACTATAGGGATCTTTATAATGGATAGCATGACTCTGCAGCCAATGGGGGGCAGTATCCGCCCCGTGGGAATGTTTCTTTGAGATGGCCTCTTATATTGTGTGATGAATTCCGTTTTTCCACCAAACAGCCGTTTTTGTATTTTCTTTAAAATGGTTGGTTTGACCTCCAGTAATGTTCAGTCACGTCTGTGATATTCAAGTCGCCTCTCCCTGACTTTGTATTCTTCTGCAGGTTCAAGCATGTACAGATCCGCGTCAATGCCGAAGCTGCCGCCTTCGCCAGGTGAGAGTTCGGGATCCGTCTGATGATATGGGGCTGAGGGGCAAACTTTTCTATTTCTACCAGCCAATGTGCGATTCCTTGTTTGTTTTTTGATTGGAATAATTGGTGTATTCTGATTGGTCACTGTGTGCATTTGCACCGCTTGTCTTGCTGGAGTTGTAGACCATAAGAAGGAGCTGAGGGTCTGTGATAGACATGATACAGCTCATCCTCCAACAATACAAGACTTCATCACTCCTTTGCCACCATGTATTATATTTTTCATGTGACAGCACAGGAGGGTGGGATGTCACTGATTTCATCGCTCCTCACTTGCTCCTTCCTCTCTTGTACATGACTTTAAAGTGATGGTGTTCTGTTCCAGAGCCGGCTGTGTGGAATATGCCAGAACAGAGCGCCGCCTGGAGAGCCTTATTGCCACCCAGAAGGATCTGATGTATCAGGAACTATGGCTGTCTTGTGAGTAGGGAAATGGGGCACCAGGGTTTGGGGGTCATTGTGGAACCCTGGCCAGGGTCAGCCAGGTAAATAATTAGTTGACCTCTCTTGTGGACAGTTGGAACAAACACCTTTGATTATCTGGGTGGAATCCTGAGTTATATGACTATCGCTATTCCCATCTTCTCTGGAGTGTACAATGATCTGAGTGCCGGTGAACTGAGCGAGCTTATCAGTAAGGTAATAGTTCTTCCCTCAACTCCCACATCAAACCTCCACCACTCCTTTACTCCTTATGCTCCTCTTTATCTCCCCCTCTCCCAATTATTTCTCCTCATCTTCTTTCCCCTTTAACTTTAATTTTCCTTCTTCTCCTCCCTTTTTTCACCTCCCATGCTTTCTACCTCCTCCATTGTTTCTCCACCTGTCCTCTCTACCTTCTCTCTTCTTCTTTCACCTGTCCTCTCTACATTCCCTCTTCTTCTTCCACCTGTCCTCTCTACCTTCTCCCTTGTTTCTCCACCTGTCCTCTCTACATTTTCCCTTCTTCTCCCACCCCTCCTCTCTACCATCTCCCCTCTTCTTCCACCTGTCCTCTCTACATTCTCCCTTCTTCTTCCACCTGTCCTCTCTACCCTCTCCCTTCTTCTTCCACCCGTCCTCTCTACCTCCTCCCTTGTTTCTCCCCCTGTCCTCTCTACATCCTCTCTTCTTCTTCCACCTGTCCTCTCTACCTTCTCCCTTCTTCTTCCAACTGTCCTCTCTACCTTCTCCCTTGTTTCGCCACCTGTCCTCTCTACATTTTCCCTTCTTCTCCCACCCCTCCTCTCTACCATCTCCCTTCTTCTTCCACCCATCCTCTCTACATTCTCCCTTCTTCTTCTTCTTCCACCCGTCCTCTCTACCTTCTCTCTTCTTCTTCCACCCGTCCTCTCTACCATCTCCCTTGTTTCTCCACCTGTCCTCTCTACATTTTCCCTTCTTCTCCCACCCCTCCTCTCTACCATCTCCCTTCTTCTTCCACCCATCCTCTCTACATTCTCCCTTCTTCTTCTTCCACCCGTCCTCTCTACCTTCTCCCTTCTTCTTCCATCTGTCCTCTCTACCTTCTCTCTTCTTCTTCCACCCGTCCTCTCTACCTTCTCCCTTGTTTCTCCACCTGTCCTCTCTACATTTTCCCTTCTTCTCCCACCCCTCCTCTCTACCTTCTCCCTTCTTCTTCCACCACCCGTCCTCTCTACATTGTCCCTTCTTCCACCTGTCCTCTCTACATTCTCACTTCTTCCACCTGTCCTGTCTAAATTCTCCCTTCTTCTTCCACCCGTCCTCTCTACCTCCTCCCTTGTTTCTCCCCTGTCCTCTCTACCTCCTCCCTTGTTTCTCCAGCTGTCCTTTTTACCTTCCCCCTTCTTACTCCACCTATCCTTTCTACCTTTTCCCTTCCTCCTCCTCCCATCCCCTCTTGTCCTCTCTACCTCCCCCCTTCTTCCTCCTCTGCCAGTTCTCATTCTGAGTTTCTTTCCACAGAATGCATTTGTTTCCATCTATCTGGTCAACTGCTTCAGTCAGCTCATCGATTTATCCAGCAATCTGTGTGACGTGGCTGGGTACACACATCGGTTAGTGCGGAATAGGAGGGCCTGTTTTCAGTGAAATGTGTGACTTGGGGTGGAGCGGTGTCTGAAGCAGAGAGGACAGAGGGAGGGCTCTCATTAGTTTTACAGTGCCTTGAAAAAGTATTCCTACCTCTTGAAATTTTCCACATTTTGTCATGTTACAACAAAAAATGTAAGCGAGAGGCTCCTGCCAGTGATTGCAGAGGAGAGTATGATATGTGGGAGGGGCTCCAATCAGGGAAATATATGTGGGAGTGGCTCTGGCCAGCGATGGTGGTGGTAAATTTTATATGTGCAAGGAACTCTGAATAATGATTGTGGTGGCATTATATGTGGGAGGAGTTCTGGCCAGTGTTAGCAGTGGTGGGTTTTATATGTTGAAGGAATTTTGGCCACGGGAATATAATATCTGGGACGGGCTCTGGCTAGTAATGGCGGTGATATGATATTTGGGAGGGACTCTGCCTGGCAATAGTGGTGGTGTGTGATTTGTAGGAGGGGCTCTGGCAGGTTATTGTGGCGGTGAGTATGATATTTGGGAAGTGCTCTTGTCAGTTGGTAATTTGCATTTTCTCAGGATTGGGGAGCTGGTGGAGGTGATGAAGAAGATTGTACAAGAAGACAAGGATTTAAGTCCAGAGGAGGAAGAAGATGGGTATGTAGTGTCCTTTTCTGTATATTGGTTCTGTATATCTCACGGAGTCTGTATGTGAAATTCCACTATCTGCATATATAAGGGTAATGATACCTGACACTTTATCTGTATATGTTAAGGTGTTCATACCTAACTCATTGCTGTCTGTAAAATATGAGGATGTCCTTAGTGGACACTATATGTAAATGGGTAGGTGTCCATACCTGACACTCTTTTATATGGGTCACCCCTACCTGACATTCTGCTTTCTGTATTTATTGGGGCATCCATACCTAGCACTCTGATATCTCTATATAAGTAGCTTCCCATACCTGATCATTACCTGCATATATGGCGGTGTCCATAACTGACATTTCGCTGTGTGTGGAAATGGTGGTGTCCTTACCTAGTAGACTGTTATCTATCTATCTATCTATCTATCTATCTCTCTCTCTCTCTCTCTCTCTCTCTCTCTCTCTCTCTCTATATATATATATATATATATATATATATATATATATATATATATATATATATATATATATATATGTATGTCCATACTTGACACACATCGGGGGATGTCAATATCTGACACGTCATTATCTGTATATATGGGGATGTCCATATTTGACACTTCACAATGTGTATATATGGGGTATCTATACCCGACACTCTGTTTATCTGTATATATGGTGGTGTTCATGCCTGACACACTCCTATCTGTATAAATGGGGATGTCCACATCTCGCAATCCGTTATCTATGGGGATGTACATAACTGACGCTGCATTATCTGTATATATGGTGTCCATAACTAACATTGGTGAATATTGATTCTGATACTGGCAGGTCCCTGGAGGAGAAGCCACAAAATGGCGATGGGGTGTTTATCCTGGATAATGTAACGATTAGCACGCCGGCATCCGAGTGCACATTAGTGCGAGACCTCAGCCTGTGTGTGAGTAAAGGGAATAATCTTCTGATCAGTGGAGAAACTGGCAGTGGGAAATCCTCCGTTCTACGCGTTCTAGCCGGACTATGGAAGCCGAAACACGGTACGTCTCATGAGTGTCACTGTATGTGTGTGAGAGATGGACTTTGCTGCCTTCACTTGTTACTCTTTCTCTCCTTCTCTCTCTCCATCACATAATATACGCAGATTTGGTTCCGTCTTCTCTAGGGACTTCTTACACTATAAATGGATTCATTGTCTGTGCAACTGTATTTGGTTGGTGCTGATTGCCTGCCATGCCACCATCTTGCCTCTGGCACTTTTCTTTCTTGTGTTCTGACATTTCCCTGTTCCTCTGTCTCACAAGGTCGTATGCCTCCTTAGGTCGGGTATCTGTCCTCACTCCGTTTGGTCCTCACGGTGTTCTTTTCCTGCCACAAAAATCATTCCTGACTGACGGAAACCTGAGAGAGCAGGTGAGGCCCCCATGGGTCACATGATGTGTTTTGGGGACGTTTGAAAAAGAGAGTCCTTTGAAGAACTTTTTCAGGAGTCATGTACATATAGTGTGTGTCGGCACCAGTAGCACTATATGCAGTATGGTGATGATTTGTGCCCTGCCTGCCACAGCATTCACAAGGCATATTATTTATTTTCAGGTGATCTACCCACTAAAGGAGATATACCCAAGTTCTGGTGAGTTACCCGAGATTGCCAATGTGCTGTCTGATCTTCATCAGCTGCGCTTACTCAGGCCTCATGTATGAAAGTGTCTGAAAGGAGGACTGTCTGTGTTACAGAGTATGGATGTACTGTGTTGGAGAGCAAGGATGTGACCAATCTCTAGAAGAGGGAGTCAGCGCAGTGACATGTCTGTGGAAGGGGGAGTCAGCGCAGTGACATGTCTTTGGAAGGGGGAGTCAGCGCAGTGACATGTCTTTGGAAGGGGGAGTCAGCGCAGTGACACGTCTTTGGAAGGAGGAGTCGGCTCAGTGACACATCCCTGGAAGGGGTAGTCAGCCGAGTAACACGTCTTTGGAAGGGGTAGTCAGCGCAGTGACACGTCTTTGGAAGGGGTAGTCAGCGCAGTGACACGTCTCTGGAAGGGGGAGGCAGCGCAGTGACACGTCTCTGGAAGGGGGAGGCAGCGCAGTGACACGTCTCTGGAAGGGGGAGGCAGCGCAGTGACACGTCTCTGGAAGGGGGAGGCAGTGCAGTGACACATCTGGGGAAGGGGGAGGCAGTGCAGTGAACCGTCTGGGGAAGGGGGAGGCAGTGCAGTGACACGTCTGGGGAAGGGGGAGGCAGTGCAGTGACACGTCTGGGGAAGGGGGAGGCAATGCAGTGACATGTCTCTGGAAGGGGGAGGCAGCGCAGTGACACGTCTGGGGAAGGGGGAGGCAGTGCAGTGACACGTCTGGGGAAGGGGGAGGCAATGCAGTGACATGTCTCTGGAAGGGGGAGGCAGCGCAGTGACACGTCTCTGGAAGGGGGAGGCAGCGCAGTGACACGTCTCTGGAAGGGGGAGGCAGCGCAGTGACACGTCTCTGGAAGGGGGAGGCAGTGCACTGACACATCTCTGAAAGAGGGAGGCAGTGCAGTGACACGTCTGTAGAATGAGTAGACAATGTATTGACACATCTCGGGGGGTGATGGTGTTGCATTGACATGTCTCTGGAGGGAGAGGTGGGGCAGTGACACATTTCTGGACATGGGAGGAGATGCAGTAACACATGTCTGGAAGGGATATATAGTGCAATGACCTATATCCAGCTGGTGGCGGGGCAATTGCCCATGTCTGGTTGGGTAAGCGGGGCATTGACACATCCTTGGTGGGTCAGGTGGTTACATGACACTCTGGGCAGTGGGTGGGGTGAAGTCCCACATCTCTGGAGGGGGGCGGGGGGAGCAGGGGTTTCAAAGTGACTTGTCTCTGGAGGTGGTTGTGGAATGGCCTTACAGTGACATATATCTCCTGACAATTCTTGTTCCTGTCTCAGGTCGGATGGATGATGAACGAATCCTCAGATCACTGGAAATGTCAGGCTTGGTAAGACAAGGGAAAGACTCGCATGTACTTGCAATGAGGTGTGTGTGTCCCTCCTGGTCCTATTCTGTGGTGGGTCCCTGTCTCCTTCCTGGTTCTGTTCTATGGTGGGTCCCTGTCCCCTTCCTGGTTCTGTTCTATGGTGGGTCCCTGTGCCTTTTCTGATACTGTTTTATGGCGGGTAACTGTCCCTTTCCCGATCCTATTTTGTGGACTGCTGAGAAAGCAGAATAATTTCTGCCAATTAGCTCTCACTGTATGTATAAATATTTGCATGTACACTCATGTAGTACAGGTTGTCTGAGGTCAGTTGTATATGGGGGGGTCTTTTCATGTTGTTTTCTCCCTGGCAGACCCCGCTGGTGAGCAGGACGGGGGGCCTGGACCAGGCAGTGGACTGGAATTGGTGAGCCTATACATACTTTATATATTACATGGGGTGTATGTGTGGTATGTCTATTCTGATTCAGAGTTTTTCACATTTTTTATTTTTATTTGTACAGGTCAGAGGTTCTATCTCCTGGGGAAATTCAGCGCTTGGCCTTTTCTCGCTTGTTTTATCTGCAGCCTAAATACGCAGGTGAGCTATACATAGGCACTCTGTAATGTATGTGTACTGTAGTGGAATCTGCCAAAATGGGCATCAGAGGATCAGGAGGGTTTTCATCCAGGGGATCGGGGCGGGGGGTCTCATCCAAGGAGACCCAGCCCAGAGGAGTCAAAGGGCAAGGAGACCCAGCCCAAGGAAGTCAGAGCATCAGGGGGGGGTTTCATCCAGGGGGACCCAGCCCAGCGGTAGTCAGAGAATGTGGAAGGGATCTCATCCAAGAAGATCCAGCCCAGGGAAGTCAGCTGTCTGTCCTTTGGACTTTTCATTGTCAGCACAGCTGGCATTGTGTGTGATTGTTTGAAATGTTTTTGCACAGTAATAAAGCAAGAAAAGAAGGAAATAGAGGCAGGGATACTCCAGCAGTTTTGATACTTTTTTTTTTCTATTATTATTATTATTCATCTTCAGTTTTCAGATTTTCTTTTTCTCTAGCTACTTTTTCATTGCTCATAGTATAACCTGAAATAGACCAAAGCAATAGACCTGGTATGATTAAGACAGGCCAGCAGGGGGCACCACATTTTTCCTACTCCCTACTGTAAAAAAGAAAAGGATTTAAAAAAACTTCACCCCATCAGATGCTCAGAGGAAGCACTGAATGTTGTCAGTGCAGATAATTCTGTGGGGTCCCCTGGAGATGTTGGTGTGGATGTCTACTGTGGGGTCCCCTGGAGATGTTTTGCTGTCTCCCCCTCCCCCTGATCTCTTTATCCAATACACACTCAGTGCTGTTTCTGTCTTCTTCTCTCTTAGTACTGGACGAGGCAAGCAGTGCGCTCAGTGAGGATGCAGAAGCGGAGTTATACTTGCACTGTACCCAGATGGGGATGACATTAATTAGCGTTGGGCACAGACGCAGCTTGCAGGAGGTGAGAGACCCCAAACTTCATGACACGCCAGGAAATCAGTGTGCAATGTCCTGAAGGGAAAGTATAGTGGTGTATTTTCTTTATTATGGCCCCTTTAACACTGACAGACTGATCGGGTTTTCTGTCAGTTTTTCAAGCAGACCCGATCAGACCATCCATTGCTCTTTATGGAGCAGTGGATATCCGCTGACGTGTCTGCTGACGCCCATAACAAACGGATTCAATCCTGTCTGCTGAAAACAAATAGATGGGGATCCGTTCCCCATCCATCTGGCTGATCAGATTGGATGAAAGTCAGGTGGGAACGGACAGGCGGTCCGTTTCCATCCAACAGCCCATAGAGAACAGCAGGCCGTGTCCGTGTCCGCTCTGCTTTGGCGTAGCGGACATGAACCTGTCATCAGCCTGCTCAGGGGGGATTCAGCAGAGAGATCCCCTTCTGCGCGGGCGTGTCCACTGGCGGACTCCGCTAGTGAGAAAGGGTTCTAAAAAGTAAAATGAAAAGTAAATGTTTTGTTTTTTGTTGGGTAAAATTTAAATAATGTACAGTGGGGGAAAAAAATTATTCGATCCCCTGCAGATTTTGTAAGTTTGCCCACTTACAAAGAAATTAAGGGTCTATAATATTTATCATCGGTGTATTTTAAATGATAGAGACAGAATATCAACCAGAAAACCAGAAAAAAACACGATACAAATTCTATAAATTGAGTTGCAGTTTAGTGAGTAAAATGATTATTTAATCCCCAAGCAACACATGACTTAGTACTTTGTTGGAGAAACCCTTGTTGGCAAGCACAGAGGTCAGACATTTCTTGTAGTTGGTTACCAGGTTTGCACACATCTCAGGACGGATTTTGGTCCACTCTTCTTAACAGATCTTCTCTAAATCCTTAAGGTTTCTTGGCTGTTGCTTTGCAATTTGAAGTTTCAGCTGCCTCCATAAATTTTCTATAGCATTAAGGTCTGGAGACTGGGTAGGCCTCTCCATTACATTAATGTGCCTTTTCTTGAGCTATTCCTTTGTTGCCTTGGAGGTTTGTTTTGGGTCATTGTCATGCTGGAAGACCCATCCATGACCCATCTTCAGTGTTCTGAGGGAAGAAGGTTCTCATCCAAGATTTTACAATACAGGGCCCTGTCCATTGGCCCCTCAATGCGGCAAAGTCGGCCTGTACCTTTAAAAGAGAAACGGCCCCAAAGTATGTTTCCACCTCCCTGCTTGACTGTAGGGATGGTGTTCTTAGGGTCATAGTCAGCATTTTTCTGTCTCTAAACACGGCGAGTCAAGTTAATGCCAAAGAGCTCAATGTTGATCTCATCTGACCACAGCACTTTCTCCCAATTCTTCTATGAATCATTTATGTTCATTGGCAAACTTCAGCCGGCCTGTACATGTGCCTTCCCTTAGGAGGGGGACTCGCCATATTTAGAGGCTGAAACTTTGAGTTTCCAAGTGACGGCCAGAAACCTTAAAGTGGATGTAAACCCTCACATATACCCAGTGAAGTGAACAGCCTTAGATGATACACAGAGATGAAACATACATAGTTGCATAGTAGTTGAGGTTGAATAAAGACAACAGTCCATCCAGTTTAACCTGTGTAGGTGTGTGTGGCCATAATCATCTCTCATACCCCTGAATGTTCTGATCCTTGAGATGTACGTCCAAGAGTCTTTGGAAAGTAGCCATACTTCCCGCAGAAACCACCTCTTGTGGTAGAGAATTCCACAATTTTGTTGCCCTAACAGTAAAGAACCCCCTGCGTTGTCTGAGGTTAAAACGCTTCTCCTCTAATCGCATTGTATGTCCTTGCGTCCTCATACAATCCTTTCGACTGAATAGCTTTTTTTCTATGCTGAGATCACCATTGAGGTATTTGTAAATTGCTATCATGTCCCCTCTCAGTCGTCTCTTCTCCAGGGAGAATAAATTAAGCGATTGCAGACGCTCTTCATAATTAAGGTTCTCCAATCCCCTAATTAGTTTAGTCACCCTTCTCTGGACTCTCTCCAGCTCCAACACATCCCTCCTGAGGACTGGCGACCAGAACTGGACCGAATACTCCAAATGCGGTCGGACCAGAGTTTTGTAAAGTGGTAGGATTATAGTTTTATCTCTGGAATACATCCCCTTCTTTATGCATGCTAATACTCTGCCAGCATTGGCAGCTGTCGGTTGACATTGCATGCTATTGCCTAGTCTATCCTCTACCAAGACTCCCAGATCTTTCTCCATTTTTCCCTACATACATTTTACATGTATATCTGCAGTCTTCACCTTGCTATATGCTTTTGAAAGTGCACATCGTGTTAGAATTGTTTTCTTCCTATTCCAGCATTTGGTTTGGAGTCTTGGCATACACTGTGCTGATTGGAGGAAAGGCAACCCCCCTCCACATAGGCAGAGGAAAGAAAAAACATGCAGAGCTGTGCTGTGAATGGATCAGCTCTCTGATAATCTATCTCTTTGCACCCACCCGACACAAATTTCCAGCTGCTTTTATCTTAAGTTATCATGCTGATAACAGAGGAACAGAGCAACAGAACGACACAGGACTTGGGATAAGTAAACACATCAAATTTCATGAATGGGGTTTACATCCACTTTAGAGCTTTAGAGAAGAGTGGACCAAAATCTCGAGAAGAGTGGACCAAGATCTCTCCTGAGATGTGTGCAAACCTGGTAACCAACTACAAGAAACATCTTGCCTCTGTGGTTGCCAACAAGGGTTTTTCCACCAGGTTTAAGTCGTGTTTTGCTTGGGGATCAAATACCTATTTTATTCACTGAACTGCAACTCAGTTAATAACATCTGTATCATGTGTTTTTTCTGGATTTTTAGTTGCTATTCTTTCTCTATTATTTAAAATACACCTATGATAAAAAATTATAGAGCCTCCATTTCTTTGTAAGTGTGCAAACTTACAAAATCTGCAGGGAATCAAATAGTTATTTTTCCCACTGTACATTAATATTTTGTATTTTTCTGTCTAGCCAGCAGGAGATCTCTGTTTGTTGTTTTTTTTCATAGTTTTCAACCTCTCTTTAACTCCTGTTGGACTTAGCTTGGTATTTATAAAGTTCAGAGAATTATTCAGAATAAACTCTGTCCCTTCCCAGCCTGTTTAGTTTGGGCCATATAGAGTTGCAATCAGAGAGACAGCCTGAAGGCAGACAGCTTCTGCTGTGCTGTTTTGCTAAAACACATGGCTCCATGAATTCTGTGTCATGTATAAATGTTTATTTGTAACATGTGTGTTTTATAAACATAAGCTTTAGTTTTCACTATTTAAATAAATTTGACCTAGAACCATTATAGTTCCCTTTTAAGCATTGGTGAACAGGTCTGTGAAGTGAAAGGGGTTGGGAAATGATCCTGGCATACATGTGGCACGGTAAGGCCTGTCTGTTCTTTACATAAGCCACTTTCTTTTTTCACAGTTTCACAACATGGAGCTCAGACTCAGTCCTGGCGGACAGTGGGAGCTGCGACGATTGAGAAAATCCTGACTGCTTGCTACTAACCAAACAGAGGAGCTGGTCATGGCCCTCCCTCCACTTTGTTAATTGAGAAATAATGGACATGTACAATAAATATACTTTTTTTTTTTTTATATTAGTTTCAGTCTTCAGCTTTTTTTTGATCTCCTCTCTTAACCGTTGTAGGCAGGTCTCTTCTTCTGCCTGTTTTCTCATGGCTGCACTTCCCTCTGAGAGATGGACAGAGCTGTACAGGAGACGGAACAGTTCAGACAGACCTCTGCTGCCTGCAGTACAGGATTGGAGGAAGGATTTGGGAAATATTTTGACAGGCTTCTCCTCTCTGATTCGTCCATCTCTTGCAGTCTTGACTGGAAGTTTCCATAGCAGAGAAGATCTGTTCTTTGTGAAGTCCATCTCCATATGCCCTACCGAGGTGGGAACCTACACCCAGACATATACCAGGTCACAGTAATCTGACTTCTGTCCTATTATCCCGGGCCTTATATTTACTGAAGTGTCTTGCAATGGGTGTGTTGTCTTGGACAAGAAGTCAAGCTACAACTGGAGCAGTGAAGTGATAACCAGCACAATGCCCTTGGGGATTGTGTTCATAAACAAGTCTTCTCTATTTCCTGGCAGCCAGGAAATATATGCAGTGATTTTTTTAAAATTGTTTAGTTGTATTAAATTAAAGGAGATGTACAGCCCAACTCATTTGGAAGTACTTATGGATAACAGGAGTGCAGTTTATTCTGCACTCCTGTGACTCATTTTCAGTAGACAGCGGGCTGAAATACGCTGTCAGCTGATGTCCAATAGCCGGTCCATATGGTCAGGATCCACCCAGATGCCTGGACCTGCTCCCTGCTCATCCTCCGAGTGAGCTGTCCCCTCCGCAGCCCAATGCTCCAGTGAGTGGGGGGGAGAGAGCAGATAGCAGTGACTGACGATCATATGGGGCTTTTCCACTGCATGGAACCGAACGGTTCGGCTCGCTTTTGTGCTTTTCCACTGCTGGTACCGCATGGTACGGTGTAGGCGTGGTTCGGTACGGTACAGCGGCGCTTTTCCACTGCATGGAACCGAACGGTACGGCTCTCAAAAACAGTACCACCTCGATTGTGGTTCCAAGAGGTACCATACCTGGTACCATATCCCACAATCCTTTGCATGCAGTCACTACTAGCCACTGATTGGTCAGAGAATCGTTGTTATCCCACCCACTTAACTTTAGTACTACTTTAGTGGAAAAGAAAACCATACCGTACCGAACCGTTCCAACACCGTACCATGCGGTACCAGCAGTGGAAAAGCAAACCGGGCCAAGCAGGGTCGAGTAGAGCCGAGCCGGTACTTGCAGTGGAAAAGTGCCAATAGAGGACTGAGAACCGAAAGATCAGCAGTGTTTGATCTCTTGGTTCCCAGCCTCCATGCCGACGAAGGACAGATGCAGCCTCGGACCGAAGCTACATACACCTAGATAAGTGTGATTTCTCCAAAAAAAATAATCTTCAACTTTTCTTTTAACCTACTGCTGACCAGTTTCTCCTACACAACACATTGATTTAATTGTTAAGTTTAAATATATTGCTAGATGGTGAAGCCTTTCCTCAGCTGAGTAGAGTGTCTGGTAGAGTTGGGCCACCATAACAGGTGCGATTGGTTGTACATATGATCGAGGTAGGTCATGTATGAAATGACTAATGTGGACACATGAGGAATATGTACACATGTTTTATTTTACAGAGTTTTCACAACAATCACAGTTAACCTAACCAGGCGTTCAGTGTCTGTACATATTTACACGGCTGACATCCAGCAGACAGGAGCTGAACTGTCCATTGTATGTAAAAGCGGAATTGGAATCATTCGACTCTCCCTGACAGATAAAGCTGCAGGCACGTGTCATGTATCCTGGTGTGTACAGAGATGCACAGAGCACATTTTCTGCACACGCATAGCACACACACGTATGTCCATCACAGGCAGGCTCCGCGTGTGCAGAAAATCCATCACTGCTCTATTCTGACTCCTCTGCAGCTTTTTGTTCCTATGTAAAATTCGGGTGTGAATAAGCGCCCTTATCTGTGGCTGAGAAATTGTTACAGAAGAAACCAGCATTTCCTGGTAATTGGATCCTCAGCAAAGTCTTTACTTTTTTTTTAGACACTGGAGTCCTCCTGGACCCCAGCTTCCCCCTCTGTCTGCCCATCCTGTGACTCCTCTCTGGCTGCCTCTTTCGCTGGTGTTTCGCAGTTTGTACTTTGTAGGACCTTGGCGCTGTGTTCCTGTGCTCGAGCACGCAGGGCAGCAATACTGTTTTCTCTTAGTTCCTCCTCAGAGATGGCAGCTGGGCGCTCGGCCTCTCTTCTTTCTTTCACCTCTGCGTTGGCTATTGCTGGTGCCTCTCGCTCTGACTGTTCGGCTGCCTCTATGGACTTCTTGTGCATCCCTGCAAAGAATTGTTGGTATTCTGGTTTAGAAAATCGTCTGGGCATTGACAGGCCATCTTGAACTGAAAACAGCAAAGATAAAAAAGATTTTAGAGAATTAAAAAAAATCTGGTTCTAACAGGCTGACCAGAGTCCAGGGAGCACAGAATGGGTCGTGTGTCCCACAGAAGACAATGCAAATTCCAGAATAGTTATAGTACACATTACTGTACGCAAAGACAGAACACAATAAGAAGTAAACTCTACAAAGCCAAGCCCAAGTTAAAGTAAAGTATCAGGGAAGAAAAGACATGGGAGGTAGTAGGCAGGTAGGGAGAGACTAGAAGGTAATGAGAGAGGATAGGCATTAGAAGATTTGATAAGGACATAAGGAGCAAGTAGATGATATTGGATGCAAGCAAGGGGAGGACAGAACGTGTAGAGATGGAAAGGGTAGACGATGAGGATGGATGGAGGAGACACCTTAGGTTTTAGCAAGGGTGGCAGAGATAGATACAGGAGGAGAAGACACCGAGATATGTGGCGCCCCCCCTTAGGGTGCAGTGGAACAGCGGCACTGACTTATCCTCCTACGCCCCCCAAAAAAAGTCTCTTCTGCTCCCACCTCCTGGGCCCCTCTGTTGACCTGATGGGACCCAGGGAAATGTAATTTAGGCTTTGATAAGAAAGTAGGTGTGGGGGTGTTGCCTAATCCATTTATTTAAGCAGAAATTGGCAATAAAGCTGCCCTGGGCCCCCCTGTTTAGCTGATGGGGCCTGGGCCTAGTACAACAGGACTGGTTGTACTGCCTTATCAGCAGCACTGACCAAGGGTACCAGGTATGACATGAGGAGAAACCCTTGGTACAGGTAGGGGAGGAGAGACTAGAAGATATTGGGTGTGCATGGGCATACACTAAGAATTTAGAGTGACGCTAGAGGGAAGTAATGGAGGATTTTGGGTACATGCAAGAAGAAGGCATCTGAGGCATAAGGTGAGGACAGGAGAAGACTATTTGAAGATGAGGATTGATAGAAGAGTTACAAAAGATCCAAGCAAAGATGGCAGAGGTGGAGAAGAGTAGGAGATAGAGTTTAGGCACAAACACTTAGGGAAGCTGGTGGAGACAGGACAGCAGAAGATACATGTAGAGACATAAGGGGGTGGGAGGCCTATAGGGTATGAACAAGAAGAGGAGAAAATTAGGAAATAGAAGAATTACCAGGTGGGGATAGGGGCAGGAAACATGTTATAGGGAGAGATATGTAGGGAACCAGCTGTGAGGAAGCAGAAGAGACACAGGGGGTACAGGTAGAGATATGTTGGAAACCAGGTGGAAGCAGTTGAATGAGAAAGTGTGTACATGTAGAGACTCTTAGAATACAGGTTTGGGACAGGAGCAGGAGGTGCAGAGACTATAGGTAGAGAGACATGTAGGGAACCATGGGCGAAGGACATATGAGCAATGAATAAAGTTAAGAAGATAATGTGAAGTGATTAAGGACCCAGACTGGCATTTATGGAATAGACCTTGGCTTAGGGTTTGTAGTGTCGGAAGTTTAACAAAGGTCACCGATTACTTGTAAACAATTGAAAATTTGCTGGCCATGATTGTACTTTCATTTCGTCTGTCACATCGATCCATTGCTGGGTCACTTACATTAGCATTAGTGGTGGTGGTGTGGCGTATTGCTTTTTTTATAATCTGATAAATCTGGCAGAATCCCGTAATTTAGACCATTGTAGACCAACTCATGCAGAATTTTGAAACACTGCTTGAGCGTACACTGGAAACACTGAAACACTGGATTCAGCGTAGCAGTTGGTGGTAAAAGAGGCAAACACTTTGCTGCCACTGGTATGAATTACATAAACTAGAATTTTCTAAGGCTATATATGCTACATAACTGGTGTTGCACACCTAGGACATAAAGTAGACACTCTCTTCTGGCTGGGGATGGGGGGGGGGGGTTTGGTTCAGGATCTAATTATATAGAGTGCATTCCTTTTGGTTTAGGATTTAATTATATAGAGTGCATTCCTTACCCAGCAGCCAGGGGGCACAAGACTCCATAATGCCGTCTTTGGCGGATTTCAAGATGGATTCTGGAAGTGGGATGGAGTGTCGTACCATGGCGCCATACAGACCATATTCCGCCATCACGCTGCTTCGACCCCAGCACTTCTCCCGCTTCCGCCATTTAGCACGTCTGTTCTGAAACCAAACCTAAGGGTGAAATATGCAATTTTTAATGCATTCTAATATAAACAAAAGCAAACTTTAGATATAAGATCAGACTGTCTCAATGTGTGTCAGGTTGGATAAAATGCTCCCAGAAGTCTGTACATTTATCACTACTACTGTCTATTTACATAGATGCCCAGTGTACACAAAGGATTCAGGTTTTCATGCAGTTTTGTGTGATTTGCAAAAACATTATTTTGGATTTTTTTAGCCTATGAATCAGAAATGCCCCTAGTATTCCTGTTGGAAGCTGTATGGATGAGCGGTCATGATGCTCACAAGCCTGTAGGAGCTTTTTCTGATGTAACAGGACAAGGGACAGACCATATCCAACCAATCAGAGAAGAGTCCAACTCTGGTAAGGCACAGGAAAAGTTTAGAAATAACGTCAGGGTAAAACCTAACTAATGGTCTTAGGACAAACTTATTTTCAAATAAGAGACTTCTTTGGAGGCTGTATCTTCAAAGGGGGCTTAAAAAATGATCAAAAACAGGGTTGAGGCCCCACTGAGTTCCAACAAGGGCGGAAACTGCTAAAATTTGCACCTTGATAATGGTATCCACAGTGCTTTGTAAAGCCTGCTACAACTAAACGATACAAAAAGGTGCGCTCAGCTGCAAATATGTGAAATCAAATAACTGCTGCCAGTGGTGAGACAAGGTCATCCAGCGCCCAGGGCAAGGATGCCAAACTGCGCCCCCCCCTTCCATTAGGTTTAGGGTCAAGGCCCCCCATCCCTGCAATAAACTATTGTGCTCAGGGCAACCACCGCTCCTGCCCACCCCTTGTCCCGGCCCTGACTGCTGCATTTAACGACTTGCCAACTGCCTACCGCAGATATGCTGTGGCAGGCTGGTGATATGGGTACGTCGGTTCACGGGAGCGCTCCTAGGGGCCAGCGCCGCCGGAGATGCCCAGCGCCGCGGAGATGCTGATCCACGGCTTCGCTGGGCACTTACGATTGCTCCCCCCCCCCCCCCCCCCCGTGGGAAAGAACCTTTGTTCTCTCTGAAATGATCACAGAGCGCCTGTGATCCACCTAGATAGGTTCACAGGTCTCTGTGTTCATTTCACAAGTCCCTCCCCCATACAGTTAGAAAACACTCCCCTAGGCTCACGCTTAACCCTTTGATCACCCCTGGGTTCCCTGCCAGTGTCATTATTACAGTAGCAGTGCATATTTTTAGCACTGATTACTGTAGTATTGTCACTGGTCCCCCCAAAAGTGTCAAAAATGTCAGGGGTCCGATCTATCCGTCGCAATGTCGCAGTCCCGCTAAAAATCGCAGATCGCCGTCATTACTAGTAAAAAAAAAAATGACAAAATCTTTTCCCTAGTTTGTAGACGCAGTAACTTTTGCGCAAACCAATAAAAATACGATAATTGGGATTTTTTTTTTTTACCAAAAATATGTAGCAGAATACAAATTGGCCTAAAAGGATGAAAAAATTTGTATTTTTAAGAAAAAATTTTTTTTTGGGGGGGGCGGGGGGGAGGGGTGTATAGCAGAAAGTGTTTGTTTTTTTTTAGCATTGTTGCTTTTTTTGTTTATAACACAATAAATAAAAATCGCACAGGTGATCAAATACCACCAAAAGAAAGCTCTATTTGCGGGAAAAAAGGACTTCAATTTTATTAGGGTACAGCGTTGCACGACTGCGCAATTGTCCGTTAAAGTAAAGCAGTGCCGAATTGCAAAAAATGGCCTGGTCGTTAAGGGGTCAAATCCTTCCGGTCCAGAAGTGGTTAAACACTCCTTGAAAAGTGAGGAGAAAAAAATGTAAAATAAATAAGATGTACTGTTTTTGATGAGATTTTATCCTAAAAGTGATTAGGTAACAGATGCAAAAAGCAAAATTAAACAATCGTGAATGTTCAAATGGCAAAGTGTCACTAGATAAGTGAAACTCTTGTTGCCTAGTACAGTTTAAACAAGTGAATTTCATCAAAAATATTTTTTGGTGAATAAGTAGCCACGATCTGTTCACAAAAAATGACAAATAATAAATGGTACAAAAAGTTCATAAATAGTCCTTTGCTCCACAATTCAATCTGTTTGGTGAAAAGATGATGCTCCAACTTTTCCACATGTAAATACAACAAACTGTTTGTAGTAGGGATCAACCAATTATCGGCAAAGCCAATATATCGAGGTCCAATATGCACTTTCCCCGATAAATCGGAATCGACCCCTGAGATGACCGATATTGCCGATATTTCGGGAAAGTGCTTGTACCGGAGTGATGCCTGCAGCTAGAGGGATCACCCCGGTACCGGCGTCCATAGCGGACGATCAGCTGTCTTGTAATGACAACCGATGCGACTTAGAAGCCGCTCGGCTGTCATTACAAGGAGTGGGAGGGGACGTCCCGCCGCCTTCCGCAGCTCGCCCGGGTCTCCCCTCCCACTGGGAGACCCAGGCAACCATCCTGCATGGCCCCCGAAGAGAAGACCCGATCAAAGCCATTCGGCTCTGATCGGGTCTCCATGCAAAAACCAGGAAGTGATGTCATGACCTCACTTCCGGGTACTCGGCGCCAGATGCAAAAAACTGACAGCATTCGAAACAGCCAAACTTGGCGTTTTGAATGCTTTTAAGTGCAGAAGAGGGGTTTTTGATCTTTTAGACCCCCAGATCCCTCCACAAGAGTACCTGTCAAGTGATAAAAATAAAAAATGTTAAATGTACGAAATATACCGATATGCAATGGGCAAAATATCTGTATCGGTATTGGCAACGAAAAACCTATATCGGTCGATCACTAGTTTGTAGTGCAGCTAAAAATATTCCACAATGGAAAGTGGGTCACCGCTGTGCTCTATATGTGAGAATTGGTCGCTTACCAAATCAAATGATCCCACCAAGAGATTATATGCCCTGATCAGGAGTTGGTCAGCTGCTGGTACGACAGAAGCTGGCCAAACTGCCGGCTTCTGTCGGCCCAGTTGACATACACACGGGCCGACTGTCGGCCGATATTTATTGAGCCGGCCGATATCTCCCGACATTCGGCCCGTGTGTACTAGGCATATGAAATCCAGTGCATTCTTGAGACCTCTTTGGAAAGGGTTAAAATTTGACCGCTTTGTTCAAAAGAGACTATTTACCTTTCCTAGACAGTGTATACACAGTGGTAAAGGACAGCCCACTCCCTTGCTCCTCCTCCATGCCCAAAACCTCACTAAGCACAATCAGGGCGGGATATTGCATGTAGATTGATGGAGGCTTCACCTCCCTCTTATTCTAAGACACAGGCTCAAGGGCTGTGACACAGCCTGTAACTGGTAGAAATCCACCCACACCATGTTATTTCCACAAAATAATAAAGATTTAATTTAAAATATATATTTATATGTCAATTTAAAACAGTTTATTGATATTAACCACTTACCCGCCAGGCCTATTTCGGACACTTTTTGTTTACAAGTTAAAATCAGTATTTTTTCCTAGAAAACTACTTAGAACCCCCAAACATTATATATATTTTTTTAGCAAAGACTCTGGAGAATAAAATGGCGGTCATTGCAATTTTTTTTGTCACGCTGTATTTGCACAGCGGTCTTTAAAACGCCATTTTTTTGGAAAAATTTTGAAAAATCACATTTCACTACATTTAAAAAATACTAAACAGTAAAGTTAGCCCATTTTTTTTGTATATTGTGAAAGATGATGTCACGCCGAGTAAATAGATACCCAACATGTTACGGTTTAAAATTGCGCCCCCCCCCCATGGGATGGCGACAAACTACGGTCAATAGAGATCTCAATAGGCGACGCTTTAAATTTATTTAACGGTTACCAGTTTAGAGTTAGAGTGTAGCTCTTTTTTTAAAATTATTGCTCACGCTCTGGTGATCGCGGCGATACCTCACATGTGTGGTTTCAACAGCGATTTAATTTGCGGCTCGACTTCCGTATACGTTTTTTTTTGTGCGCGAGCTA
The DNA here is from genome assembly GCF_965119305.1 of Pelophylax lessonae. NCBI lineage: Eukaryota > Metazoa > Chordata > Amphibia > Anura > Ranidae > Pelophylax > Pelophylax lessonae. The sequence goes on along the minus strand of NC_138780.1, from coordinate 178,467,197 downwards.
ACGGTGACGGGGGCTGCTAAATTTTTTATTTTTTTTTCTCATTTATTTTATTTATTTTTTTAACTTTATTACAGTTTTTTTTTTAAAAAAAAAAATCTGATCACTTTTATTGCTGTCACAAGCAATGTAAACATCCCTTGTGACAGCAATATGCAGTAACAGGTACACTTTATGGAGGGATCGAGAGTCTAAAAGACCCAAGACCCCTCCACTACACTTCCCTGTATGCAAAACGCCAAAAACGCCGTTTTTCAAATTTGCCGCCTTTTGCAGCACACTAACCCGGAAGTGACGTCATGGACGCCGCCTCCGGGTTACGTCATCGGAGACCCGATCGATGCCGTTTCCGGCATTGATCGGGATTCCATCCAGCCGGCGGACGCGCCGGCTGGGTGCTCGGGGCTCCGGTGGGACGGGAGCCCCGGTAAAAGCCACGGAAGGCGGCGGGAGGGGGGGACATCCCATCCCGCCCCCCCGGGTAACGATCGAGCGGCTCCTGAGCCGCATCGGTCGGTACCGACGGAAAGCCAACCATCGGCTCTAAACCATGGTACCGGGATGATGCCTCTAGCTAGAGGCATCATCCCGGTATACCCCCGCAAAGTTTACGGACGTCATATGACGTCCACCCAGGGAGAAGTGGTTAATACCCACCTCCATAGATGGAAGCAGACCTATGGTACGCTGACCTGATGGAGGACCAGAAAAAGAGTTGTGGTTGGCAAACTTGTCAGGAAGGAAACATGGAGGCCCCCATTACTGACCTGGTCTTTTTGAAAATGTGTCTGTTTTTTAGGGATTATGATGCCAAAATCCACTTATGCTGCCTGAGAAAATAGAACTACATATCCTGTTTTTCTTTGGTGATCACATGTGGTTATAAATATTTAAAACCAATGAGAATTAAACTGTATGTGCGACAAGTATGGAAATGGCAGCAGAGATTCACGCACACACACACCTACACAGTGTATATAGTGTGTGTGTATATATGTATATATAATATAATTATTTTTTTTTTATAAACAAGGTATCCACAGCCTAAACCCAGGTGTCACTGCACCCACTTACTCTTGGAGGGTCTCTTTTCTGGTGGTATTATTTTGATTTTTAGACGATGCTGATAACTGATTGAAAAGTCACTTAATCTCAAGTTGAATCAATGCTGCGGAATTATCTGGGGAAATTAAATGCTCTGAGCTGCGGAGCCGCATTGACCCATCCTAATTAATATCTGCAGCCAGCAAAATACTTCCTCCCATTGAACTAATTACTGGGGGAAGGGGAGGGGCTGGGCCCTCGGAGGACGCCGCTCGTCATTAGGTCATTAGCACATTAACGAGATGTGCCGATATTTCCTTCACTGACAACAAGAGCTCCAATCGGCTCTGCAGGAAATGAAAATGATGCCAGTTATTACACTGAACTACAATCTCTCCATGTGATGAGCCATTGATAATATAAACGTTTTCTGTAATGACCCGCTGTCATTCCACTTGACCAGCTCCTAAGTATATTGATTTTCCATTGTACAGCTAATCATGCTGTAAACCATTTTCCGATCGCTAGTACTAAACTTGCAGTCCTTCCAATGATTCCAGCTTAACTACACTACCTTTTACCTTCTATCAACTATATGATTATTGAAATTTATATAGAACCATTCCTATACCTCCCCAGTATTACATATTCCTTTCATTATATATTCTGTACAGTGCTTCCAATACCCCGTATCACCCCCATTCATATTCCATACAGTGCTTTCCATACCTCCCCTGTGCCACGTATCACCCCTATTACATATTCCATATAGTGCTTCCCATACCCCCTCTGTGCCACGTATCACCCACATTACATATTCCATACAGTGCTTCCCATACCTCCCCTGTGCCACGTATCACCCACATTACATATTCCATACAGTGCTTCCCATACCTCCCCTGTGCCACGTATCACCCCCATTACATATTCCATACAGAGCTTCCCATACCTTCTCTGTGCCATATATCACCCCCTTTACCTATTCCATACAGTGCTTCCCATACCTCTCCTGTGCCACCCATCAGCCACATTACATATTCCATACAGTGCTTCCCATACCTCCCTTGTGCCACGTATCACCCCCATTACATATTCCATGTAGTGCTTCCCATACCTCCCTTGTGCCACGTATCGCCCACATTACATATTCCATACAGTGCTTCCCATACCTCTCCTGTGCCACGTATCGCCCACAATACATATTCCATACAGTGCTTCCCATACCTCCACTGTGCCATATATCACCCCCATTGCATATTCCTTACAGTGCTTCCCATACCTCCCCTCTGCCATGTATCACCCCCATTACCTATTCCATACAGTGCTTCCCATTCCTCCGCTGTGCCACCCATCAGCCACATTACATATTCCATACAGTGCTTCCCATACCTCCCTTGTGCCACGTATCACCCCCATTACATATTCCATGTAGTGCTTCCCATACCTCCCTTGTGCCACGTATCGCCCACATTACATATTCCATACAGTGCTTCCCATACCTCTCCTGTGCCACGTATCGCCCACAATACATATTCCATACAGTGCTTCCCATACCTCCACTGTGCCATATATCACACCCATTGCATATTCCTTACAGTGCTTCCCATACCTCCCCTCTGCCATGTATCACCCCCATTACCTATTCCATACAGTGCTTCCCATTCCTCCGCTGTGCCACGTATCACCCACACTACATATGCCCTACAGAGCTTCCTATATCCCCCCTGTGCCACGTATCACCCATGTATCAAATTCTGTACTGTGCTTCCTATAACTCCCTGTGCCACGTATCACCCATGTTACATATTCCGTACCATGCTTCCAATATCTTCCCTGTGCCACGTATCTCCCCTGTTACATATTCTGTACAGTGTTTCCTATACCCCCCTGTGCCATGTTTCAACTCAATTATATATTCTGTATGGGTCTTTCTATATCTACCCTATACTCTGATTCGCCTCTAATATATATTATGTAAAATTCTCCCTATATCCCCCCACATATCATATATATTCTGTAGTGTCATTCCTATACCTCCCATGTACCATATCATATACCATATGTACCATATATGTATCATATCCATTATCTATTATGTACAGAATATATAATGGAAGTGATACGGGGTAAAGGGGAGATATAAAAAGAAAAAATGAACTATACAGAATATACAACAGAGGAGTTGTTCATAAAGAGATCTGTAAATACATCTACTGATTATCTGTATATCAGATTGCACAATTAACAAATGTACAGAATAACTTAAGAGATCAACTCAGTGATAGGAAAGCCCAGTAGAGATTGTGTTGTGAAAATTGTATCTAGAATGAAAGAAAATGAGAATGCATTTAACAGTAAGACACCTATGTGAAAAGCCTCAGCTATAAGCTGCTTTACTCCCTGTTGTGGAACTAGTATGACAAAAAATTAGACAGTGCCAGTTTCAGAACTACAGTACTGGTGTTTTTCTCGCTGTTGCGTGGGGGACTTGGAGATGTGTGGTTTCATGGCGAGAACTGGTGGTCCTCTTTGCTGAGGATGTTACCTGTATCCGATCCTCCGGGAGTTCTGTCTTCATTGCCAGCATCTCCCTGGCATACACATCAGGATAATGGGCCTCGTTGAAGGCTTTTTCCAATTCCTCCAGCTGGTACGAGGTGAAGATTGTTCTGGGAAGGTGTCACATATTGTTAGGATGACTCTAAACAAGTATATCCCCTTCCTGTACCCCCTACATACTAATAACTGATTAAACAAGTCTTCCAGGGGCTGCAGCCTGGGAGACATGCCAGACCCCAAATGTATGACCAACCCAACCAAGGAAATGCTAGCTCTCTTTTGAGGCTGCATGGAAATAAAAAGAGACATTTAGTTTACATTGGAGACATTCTAGTTCCTTTAGGAGTGTTGTGCTATGCTTTCATGAAGCAGAACCCACTCCTTATAGACATACAGTATCTCACAAAAGTGAGTACACCCTTAACATTTTTGCAAATATTTTATTATATCTTTTCATGTGACAACACTGAAGAAATGACACTTTGCTACAATGTAAAGTAGTGAGTGTACAGCTTGTATAACAGTGTAAACTTGCTGTCCCACGAAAATAACTTAACACACAGCCATTAATGTCTAAACCGCTGGCAACAAAAGTGAATACCACCCTAAGTGAAAATGTCCAAACTGGGCCCATATAGCCATTTCCCTCCCTGGTGTCACGTGACTCGTTAGTGTTACAAGGTCTCAGGTGTGAATGGGGTGCAGGTGTGTTAAATTTGGTGTTATCGCTCTCACTCTCTCATACTGGTCACTGGAAGTTCAACATGGCACCTCATGGCAAAGAACTCTCTGAGGATCTGAAAAAAAAGAATTGTTGCTCTACATAAAGATGGCCTAGGCTATAAGAAGATTGCCAAGTCCCTGAAACTGAGCTGCAGCAAGGTGGCCAAGACCATACAGCGGATTAACAGGACAAGTTCCACTCAGAACAGGCCTCGCCATGGTCAACCAAAGAAGTTGAGTGCACGAGAGATTATCTTTGAGAAATAGATGTATGAGTGCTGCCAGTATTGCTGCAGAGGTTGAAGGGGTGGGGGGGTCAGCCTGTCAGTGTTCAGACCATACGCCGCACACTGCATCGAATTAGTCTACATGGTTGTCGTCTCAGAAGGAAGCCTCTTCTAAAGATGATGCACAAGAAAGACAAGCAGACTAAGGACATTAATTATTGGAACCATATGGTCTGATGAGACCAAGATAAACCTATTTGGTTCAGATGGTGTCAAGCGTGTGTTTTGGCAACCAGATGAGGAGTACAAAGACAAGGGTTTCTTGCCTACAGTCAAGCATAGTGGCGGGAGTGTCATGGTCTGGGGCTGCATGAATGCTGCCAGCACTGGGGAGCTACAGTTCATTGAGGGAACCATGAATGCCAACGTGTACTGTGACATACTGAAGCAGAGCATGATCCCCTCCCTTCAGAGACTGGGCCACTGGGCAGCATTCAAACATGATAACGACCCCAAACACACCTCCAAGATGACCACTGCCTTGCCAAAGAAGCTGAGGGTAAAGGTGATGGACTGGCCAAGCACGTTTCGAGACCTAAACCCTATTGAGCATCTCCAACATCCACCAGCTCTGTGATGTCATCATGGAGGAGTTGGACGAGGACTGCAGTGGCAACCTGTGAAGGTCTGGTGAACCCCATGCCCAAGAGGGTTAAGGCAGTGCTGGAAAATAATGGTGGCCACGCAAAATGTTGACACTTTAGGCCGAATTTGGACATGTTCACTTAGGGGTGTACTCACTTTTGTTGCCAGCGGTTTAGACATTATTGGCTGTGTGTTCAGTTATTTTGAGGGGACAGTAAATTTACACTGTTATACAAGCTGTACACTCACTACTTTACATTGTAGCAAAGTGTCATTTCTTCAGTGTTGTCACATGAAAAGAAATAATAAAATATTTACAAAAATGTTAGGGGTGTACTCACTTTTGTGAGATACTGTATACAGAGCAAAACCTTCCCATCCCAGCAAGGGGAGAGAAGAAACGACCGCAGCAGGCAAACGTGCTCTCATCTGTGCAGGTGAACTAAAATCTTGCTACTATTTTGCTTTATTGTGGCTTGGACTAGATTAAAAATGGATGAAACAGTTAAAATGGGGGTGGGTGTCTCAGAGATCCTTTCCCAATTTCAAACATGCACTGTGATCCCGTCTGTGCTTAGTCTAGAACCATTAATGATGAATTTGTATGATACTGTAATGATAAACATCCACTTATATTGCTAGACAGAGACCAACAATGTGAGGATTAATGGAATATTCACCCTCTTCCCAGACTGAAGGTAGATGAACGAAGGGATGGATGGATGAATGGATGGACAGTCGGATTGATGGAACGCAGGGTACCTGTGCCTCCTCTTCTTCCGTTTCTTGTTTTGGTTGAGGGATTTGTTCAGTTTTCTATCGGTGGAAGAGATCTCCTCAGAGTCTGTAGTGAAACATAAAATGTTCATTAGACATTCCATGTAAGATGTAGCATATACATAATGTGGAGAAATTGTGATAAATGTGATAAGAAATGAAGGTAAGCTGCGTTTTTCCTCATTGTGAGGTCACAGTGAGGCCAGTCACCATGTTCTGTCATATTGGAGAAAGGTAATATCACCACAGGCAAACCACAGAAAGCTTTATGTACCAAAATACCTGCAGAAGATGAATGTTACATAGTTTGTGAGGTCGAAAAAAGACATCAGTCCATCCAGTTCAACCTATAATGTGTGTGTGTGTTTGCTTTTAACCGTACATTGTATACCCCTGTATGTTGTACATTGTATACCCCTGTATGTTGTGGTCTTTAAGGTGCTCATATAATAGTTTTTTGAAACTATCGATGCTCCCTGCTGATACGACTGCTTGTGGAAGAGAATTCCACATCCCCACTGCTCTGACAGTGAAGAACCCCTTACGTATTTTAAGGTTAAACCGTTTTTCCTCAAGTTTTAGTGAGTGGCCACGTGTCTTATTGTATTCCCTTTCTCTGAAAAGTTTGTTCCTTATGCTAGGGTCGCCAGTACAGTATTTGTACATTGATATCATATCCCCCCTCAATCGTCTCTTCTCCAGAGAGAATAGGTTCAGTGCTTGTAGTCTTTCCTCATAGCCGATGACCTCCATTCCCCTAAATAATTTTTATTGCCCTTCTCTGGACTCTCCCTTTTTTATACATCCCAGTATTCTGTTGGCTTTGCTTGCAGCGGCTTGGCATTGCATGCCACTGCCAAGCCTGTTGTCTACCAGTACCCAGTGCTGTATTTTGGCCTAGGCCGACAAGGCCCAGGCCTAGGGCGGCACTTTGCAGGGGGGCAGCAAAAAACCACCCCCCCCCCTCCATCTGAGACTCTATTGGCCACTGGTTGCTAGAGCCATCGCTCTCACCCTCCCTCTCTCTCATCCCTTCTCTCGCTTTCACTCACCCTCCCTCTCTCTCACCCCCCTCTCTCTCTCACCCTCCCTCTCTCTCTCACCCCCTCTCTCTCTCTCTCACCCCCCCCTCTCTCTCTCTTTCGCCCCCCCTCTCTCTCACCCCCTCCTCTCTCTCTCATTCACTCACCCCCTCTTTATCTCTCGCTCTCACCCCTCTCTCTCTCTCTCTCACCCCCTCTCTCTCTTTCATCCCCCCTCTATCTCAATCCCTCCTCTCTCATCCCCCACTCTCTCTCTCACCCCCCACTCTCTCTCTCTCTCTTTCTCTCATCCCCCTCTCTCTATCGCCCCCTCTCTCTTTCCCCTCCTCTCTCTCTCTCTCTCATCCCCCCCTCTCTCTCTCCCTCTCTCTCTCATCCCACTCTCTCTCTCTCTCACCCCCCCCCTCTCTCTCCCTCCCCCTCTCACCCTCCCTCTCGTGAGATCTCAGGGGTTCATGCTGGAACTTGAAGTCCTTCAATTGTGGAGGGAGTCACATCCATTAAAAAGGAAGGAGTGGGACAAATTTACATATGAGGGGGAGGGGGGCGTCCAATTTTAGTCTTGCCTAGGGCAGCACAAAACCAAAATACACCACTGCCAGTACCCCCAGGTCCTTTTCCATCCTACACTCACCCAGAGGTAGCTTGCTTTCGTGTTTCTGACGCCCCAAGTGCTTTACTTTACATCTTTCAACATTAAACCTCATCTGCCATGTAGTTGCCCACCCCATTATTTTGTTCAGATCCGCTTGTAAGGTTTCCACATCCCGCATAGAAGATATTGGCATGCTTAGTTTAGTATCATCCGCAAATACTGAGATTGTACTAGATATCCCCTCCTCTAGATCATTTATGAATAAATTAAACAGGATTGGCCCCAGGACAGAACCTTGGGGGACCCCACTTTCCACATTCCCCATTAACCACCTCAATACTGGGCACTTAAACCCCCTTCCTTCCCAGACCAATTTTCATCTTTTAGCGCTGTTGCATTTTGAATGACAATTGCGCGGTCATGCAACATTGTACCTAAACCAAATTTGTGTCATTTTTTCCCCACAAATAGAGCTTTCTTTTGGTGGTATTTGATCACTGTCAGGTTTTTTCTTTTTTGGTGCACAAATAAAAAAAGACAGAAAAGTTTGAAAAAAAAAAAAGTTTTTTTGTTAAGGTTATAAAATTTTGTGAATAGATACGTTTTTTCCTGCACTGATGATGCCACACTGACAGGCACTGATGAGGAGACACTGATTGGGTGGCACTGATGGGGTGGCACTGATGGGGTGGCACTGATATGCAGCACTGATGGGCACTGATAGGTAGCAATGATATGCAGCACTGATGGACACTGATATGTGGCACTGATAGATAGCACTGATATGTAGCATTGGTGGGCACTGATAGGCAGCGCTGATGGGCACTGATAGGCAGCACTGATGGGCACTGATCGGCGGCACTGATAGGCACTGGTGGGCACTGATAGGTGGCACTGATCGGCACTGATGGGCGGCACTGATTGGCACTGATGGGGGGCACTGATGGGCACTGATGGGGGCACTGATGGGCACTGATAGGCAGCACTGGTGGGCAATAATGGGCACTGGTGGGCAGCACTGGTGGATGGCAATAACGGGCACTGGTGGGCAGCACTGATATATGGCATTGGTGGGCAGCACTGATAGGAGGGCACTACTGGCAGGCTGTTTGCCATCCCTGGTGGCCATCCCTGGTGGTCATGGGTGGGCATCCCTGGTGGCTCTAGTGGCATCCCCTCCCCCCAGGGCTGCACTGGTAATCAATCATCTGATTACCAGCACAGACCCCCCCTGTGATCAGTGAGTACTTAGAAATACTCACTGATCACCCCCAGCTCCAGTATCGATCCTCTTCTTCTCCTCCCTGACAGGATCTGTCAGGGAGGAGAAGAGATCGAAGCCGTTACAACGGCTGTATTTACATTGCATGACGGCTGTGATTGGACACAGCCGTCATGTGATCAGGAGGGCCAATCACAGGGCCCTCCTGACGCATCTTGTTGCGCTGTGTCCGAGGGACACAGGCACATCGGGATCGCGCCGCTGCGCGTGCCCGCGGCGGCGCGATCTCGCTCCTTCTGAAGGACGTTCCGGAACGTCCATTCAGAAGGACGAGACTCCCACCCGGCCGTATATGTACAATGGCCCGGGTGGGAGGTGGTTAATCACCACCCTCTGGACTCTCCCCTGGAGCCAGTTCTCTATCCAGGTACTCACCCTATGGTCCATATCTACCTTCCTTAGTTTGTACAGTAAGCGTTTGTGGGGAACGGTGTCAAAGGCCTTTGCAAAGTCCAGATACACCACATCCACAGGCCTTCCTTTATCTAGGTGGCAGCTCACTTCATCATAGAAGGTTAATAGATTGGTTTGGCAAGAACGATTTTTCATGAATCCATGCTGATTACTACTAATAATACCGTTTTCATTATTAAAGTCTTGTATGTGGTCCCTTAACATCCCCTCCAAAATCTGGCAGACTACTGATGTTAGGCTGACCGGCCTATAGTTACCCGCGATATATCTCGGGTATGTTGGTTGAACTGTATGGACCTGTGTCTTTTTGCAACCAGATTATGTGATTATATATTCACATTCAACCAGCACTGGAAAGATGATAGTGACAACCTTATTGGCTGCCACCAGGAAGAAGAACATTATCTCTCTTTCAGACTTTTTAATAAGACGTATCGTTTACTGTGGCGTTTAATGTGGCCCCATTCCTGCAAATAACATACACTACCAGATATGGATGGATAAAAAACTAACCGGAAACTCCAATATGGACAGCTGAACCCAACTCTCTGGAACACATACAAGTGAATGAGTGGATGAAGGAAGGGAAGGAATAAAGGATTGATGGATGGGATGGAAAGATACATCAACAGAGTAAAGTAGGGAGGTAAAGATTGATGGGTAAATGGATAGATGGGCAGAGGGATGCATATGACTTGTCCAAGAGACCAACTGGGTGGATAGATGAATGGGCAAAAAAAAGGGAATGTTGGGTGGAGGGATGAAATGGATGGACAGAGAAATGGAGAGTTTGATAGAAGGATAGGTGAAGGGATGGATGGTTGGATGGAGGGACCAGATGGGTGGATAGATGAATGGGCAGAGGACAGGATGGTTGGATGGATGGAAGAACGAAGGGATGGTAAGGGAAGGGTGGATTGATGGACAGGCAGAGGAAGGGAGTGTTGGATGGAGGAAGAGGATGGGTAGATAGATGATTGAATAGATGGATGGAGGGACATGAGTGAGTAGATGAGAGGGAGTAGAGCAAGGGAAGGTTGGATAGATGGACAGAAGGACTAAATAGGTTGATAGATGGACAGGCAGAGAGTTGGGTAAATGGATGGATTGAGGGTAGGAATGGGTGGACAAATGGATAAGAAGAGATGAATGGACAGACGGGTGAATAGATGGAAGGGATGAAAAAGGGAGGGTTGGTTTGGTAGATGAACAAATTCAAATCTTTGCTTTACTTTCACCATAACAGCTGTGAAGGAAATAGCACAGAGAGTTCTGCACTTGAGTTAGGGATAAATATCACCATCCATAGAGATGAGGAATGGGAAGATGCTGAATTTCTAGCTGTTCTTTGTAATTTATTCTTGATAGAATAAAGCCAAAATAATTCTGGCTGCTTATCACAGTTCATGTGGTGACTTCTAATCATCACCTGGAAACTTCAAGGGTGGCTTTAATGTACCAGAAGAGCCAAGGAGATTGCTCTCCTTATAATGGCCACAGTGGAATGGTGGAGCTGGGATGCTGCCAGAGATATAAAAATCTTAGGGCTGTTTAAATCTGTGGGAATCCACATGGCAAAGAAAAAAGGATTTGGAAGTAAGGGGGGAAGAGTCCCTCATTAAATTGATGGGACCCCTAATATGTTCATTTTGCTCATGGATATGTTTTTTTTTTTTTTTATTATTATATTTATGGCTGGAACTGATGGAATGTATATAAAAAATCTGAGAGAATTTCCTGGTGTATAATGAGACTGTCGAGAATTATTTAAAGGGACAGTCCACCCTATTTGAATTTCTTTTACTTCCTTGTGGCCTCCTTCCCATCTTCTAATCCTTTCAGCTCCTTTCAGCTCATCTCCTGATCCTTTCCTCTTCTATTTACCCTCTCTTAAGCCCCGTACACACGATCAGATTATCGAACGATCTGTCGTCTGTTTTTTGTGGCATGCCAATCTGATGTGGAAAGTGAAGAGGTTATTTTCATACGAATTTTCCCGTACGACAGAATTCTACTTCAGAAGTGATGTCGTGTGTTGGATTGCTCTGTATGTGTTCTTTAGTTTCTGAGCATGCCTAGTCTTGCTCTTAAGATTTTTTTCCGTCGAAATCTGTACTAATGAGACGAAAATCAGACGTTGTATTACGGACAACAAAAATTTTATAGCCTGCACATCAGGATTTTGTCAGCCGAAAAGTCGGAGTCGGCTGTCGAAAGCACCATACTAACAATCCGAACATCGGCAGATCGGTCGTCGGAACGAAATTTCCCTTCCGAATTTCTTATCGTGTGTACGGGGCTTTACTCATATCCACATTTTCTCCTCATCTCCTCTTATTGTTCTCCTTAAACTCTCTTCACTCTGTTCTTGTTATCTCTTTGCAATGTCATCATCATTTCTTCCTAATCGCCTCTTATTTTCATCACCCTCTGTCTCCTCATCTTCTACCTGCTTCTTTACTCTCTCTTCATCTCTTCACCCTCTCGTTCTCATCTCCTCAGCCTCCTCTATTATCTCATTCCCATTTCCTCAGCCTCTTCCTTCATCTCCTCACTCTTTTTGTTCTCATCTCCTCTCATCCTCAGCTTTTTACCCTCTCCTCCTCATCCTGTACTCAGTCTTCTGCTCATTTCATCTTTACTCTCTTCTCATCTCCTCAACTTCTCTTCCTCCTTTCCCTCCCTCCCATCTCATTACCTTCTCAACATCATTCTCTTCTCATAATCATCTGCTCATCTCATCACCTTCTTCTCATTTCTTTACCCTCTCCTCCTCACCCTTTTAACCTTTCCTCCTCATTTCATCATGCTCTCCTCATAAACTTCTGCTCCTCTCATCTTTTCCTCATCCCTTCACCACTGCTCCTGACTCTTTCCACCTCCTCTCCTCACCCTCTCCTCCTCATCTCTTTACCCTCTCCTCCTTATCTCTTACCCTCTCCTCCTCATCTCTTTACCCTCTCCTCCTTATCTCTAACCCTCTCCTCCTCATCTCTTTACCCTCTCCTCCTTATCTCTAACCCTCTCCTCCTCATCTCTTTACCCTCTCCTCCTTATCTCTTACCCTCTCCTTTTCATCTCTGCACCCTTTTCATCTTTCTTACCCTATCCTCAAAAGCTTTTGCTCATCTAATGCTTCGTTTCCACTGAGTGGTACGGTACGGTTGGGTTCAGTACGGTATGGTTCGGAACGGTACACCTTGCGTTTCCACTGCCCATAGTACCCTTTCATGATAGGCGTGGTGTAGCAGGAAAGCTGTGATAGGCGATTCTCTGTCAACCAATCAAAGTTCTGCAGAGTGTAACTCCACCCTGTTGGTACAGTACTAATGTGCTTGGTACCCCAACGAAAGGGTACCAAAAAAGTGGTACGGTTCGGAATTAGGGTACCATTCACAATGGAAACGGCAAAAATAGCGAACCGTACCATAACGCTCAGTGGAAACGAGCCATTATAGTCCTCTACTCACCTTCTTCTCCTCATTTCTGTACACGCTCCTTCTCACTTCTTCACCAACTCCCCATAATCTTCCACTCATTTCTTCACCATATTTTTTCCTGTCTCTTTTCCACCTCCTTATGACTTCAACCTCCCGTCATCTTCTCAAAATTATATAAAACTGCTCTAAAGCTTGTGCTTTGGTGCAAAATCGCCTGACACATTCAGCTTCCAATAAGGTAAGTATGGATAAGTTAGCATCAGAGGTAAGGTTAGTGTTGAGATCAAGGGTTAGGCATGAAATGTTAAGGATTGGATTAGGATTTAGGATTCTACTGATTTTTGTGTCCTTTTTCCGCTTGGTATCTATGAATCTTTGGGTCTGTTCCTAAAGTAGAAATAACGTATGATAACAGCACTATATAGTACTCAACATCAGTACCACATGCTGAGAAAATTTCATTTATGGTCTTTCAAGAGGATGTTTTGGCAATGAACAATCAAGCCATACATTAAAATACATGTATTCCATACATACACTGTTAACTGCGTATTGTATGAAAATTCTGGAAAACTTGTTTTGAGCTCCTGTAACTAATAACTCTTACATGGTCAGTGGCAAATGAAGAGTGGTCTTTACTGACCATTAGGAATTCTGGGACTGTAGCACTGCAGGACTTTTCTGAGAATGTTCCGATGAGAAGTTTGTGCTGAAGGAATAGCCCTCACCTGGCCCTCGTCTTTGTAGAATTGGGTGGTAGAAAATATTTTGTGGATCACCTATGCACACAGTGATGTGGGAAATACCAAACCCAATGCACTGTGCTTGTGTGATAGGTACAAAGTTCCCTTGAACACAGATGCAGAAAGTGTGGGGACAAGTAGCTGCCATTTGTAATAGGTTTAAAATAAATCATGAAAGTGATCTGGGTGGCATCTTCTTAACTCCACCCAAAAGACATCATACAAAAGTAAGATTTTTTTTTTCACAGTTAGCAGCGAACATAGGTGTGTGCAGCCTATTGTATTAGGGTGTACACCCCAAAGCTCAAACACACATGCGTTTCTCTGCAGCCTCAGCTGCCCTGGACAGTGAATAAATGGGATAGTGCTCTGTGCTGAGCGGCTTCCTGTTCATTTACAAACTGAACCATAGTAAACATAGTTTACTATGTTTCAGTTATGAATGAACACAGTGAGCGAGTGTTTTCACTGTGTTCATTTAGACAAGGAATAGGCCATATGTAAATTACATTTTTTACTAGCCCCATCCCACACTCTCCATTTTGGTAGCGCAACACAGGGGGAAGCCCAGGCAATAGAGGGAATTGGCACCACATGCAGTGATTAGAGTGTTCTCAAGCACACCTGGCACACCCCCTGTGCACGCCTATGGCAGTGGCCAACAAAAAAACTGTCCTCTCTGTTATATATTATATTGAATGACTTTTTATAAATCAGGAACCATAATTACACTAAGGCCCAAGGTAAGCCTCTGTAATACAGCACATTACAAGGCATGGGGTTCACAGCAGAGGTACACAGTTCTTTTCTTCCCTCAGTAACACCTGTCAGGTCCCAAGATCTTCTCAGTACTCACTAAATTGTAAGTTCTTCATCCCAATCCCTCCCAGTAAGGTACACAGTTCTTCTTATCCCTCAATAACACCAGTCAGATTACATAGTTAATCAGGTTGAAAAAAAGACACAAGTCCATCTAGTTCAACCAATAATAAAAACATACAATCCTATACCCACAGTTGATCCAGAGGAAGGTGAAAACCCCCAGTAAAGCATGATCCAATTTGCTCCAGCAGGTGAAAAAATTCCTTTCTGATCCCCGAGAGGCAATCAGATATTCTCTGGATCCATGTTACCTATAAATTTTAGTACCCATTTATATTATGTACATTTAGGAAAGAATTCAGGCCTACTGAGCTGGCCAGAACCACCTATGGAGGGAGTCTATTCCACATTTTCACAGCTCATATTGTGAAGAAACCTTTCCGTATTTAGAGAGGCAGGGCAATAACTTCACATGAGGATATAGAAATCTTACAGAATGACCTGAACAAAATAACAGAGTGGGCAACAACATGGCAAATTAGGTTTAATGTGGAGAAATGTAACTACAGTACTCACTAGGGGGGAATCAAGGATGGAGAAATGATCTGGGGGTCCTAGTGGAAGATAGACTAAGCAATAGCATGCAATGTCCATCTGCAACTGCCAAAGCCAGCAAAATATTAGCATGCATAAAGAAGGGGATGTATTCCAGAGATAAATCTATAATCCTGCCACTTTATAAAACTCTGGTCTGGCCACATCTGGAGTATTCTGTCCAGTTCTGGTCACCAGTCCTCAGAACTGTACCTTTAGCAGAGAAACGGCCCCAAAGCCTAATGTTTCCACCTCCGTGCTTTACTGTAGGGATGGTGTTCTTAGGATTCATAGTTTGAATTTTTCTTCCTCCAAACACGGCAAGTCGAGTTAATACTAAAGCGCTCAATTTGGTCTCATCTGACCACAGCACTTTCTTCCAATCCTTCTCTGACTCATTTAGATGTACATTGGCAAACCTCAGATAGGCCTGTACATGTGCCTTCTTGTGGAGGGGGACCTTGCCGGCTCTGCAGGATTTCAATCCATGGTGGCGTATTGTGTTATCAATGGTTTGTTTGGTGACTGTGGTCCCAATTGCCTTGAGATCATTCACAAGCTCCTCCCGTGTAATTTTGGGCTGATCTCTCACTTTTCTCATGATCATCCTTACCCCATCAGGCAAAATATTGCATAAAGCTCTCCAGACTGAGGACAATTGATGGTTATTTTGTAATTCTTCCATTTGCGAATAATTGCTCCAACGGTTATCTCCTTCTCACCAAGCTTCTTGATGGTGGTCTTGTAGCCCATTCCAGCTTTGTATCTTTTATACAAATAACGAGTTTTCATTAGGAGCACCTTCTTCAATTGACAGGACTAATCTGTGTACCACATGAGCACATACTATAGCCAGTCTGTGGGAGCCAGAATTATTGTTGGTTGGTAGGGGATCAAATACTTATTTTATTTACTGAACTGCAATGCCAATTTAAAACATTTGTATCGTGTTTTTTCTGGATTTATTTTTTGGTTGATATTCTCTCTCTATCATTTAAAATACACCTGTGATAACAGTTATCGACCCTTCAATTCTTTGTAAGTGGGCAAACTTAAAAAATCTGCAGGGGATCAAATAATTATTTTTGCCACTGTGCATCAGTTCAAGTGTGTAGAACAAGGGACAGTATCTTCAGAAGAACTCTGCATATAACACTACATACAAGTGGTTTATCTCTAAGTTGGGGAGACTGCCTTAGTGTCTGACTTCCACATGATCATGGCCCTCGCCTGGTCCCAGACATTGGTGAGCACGCCTTTGGGCAAGGTGTAATCCCTGTGCTAGAATGAATGACCCTGCTCATCAGCTGGTGTAGCCCAAAACCCACCCCGCGGGTAGGCCTCCTATGTGACCCACATGTGGCGCTGGACCTAATGGAAGACCTATGGAGGAAGTGTCATCTACCTACTGCAACACGCACCGTACCCCTACAAGTTCTTCTTTGCGTTTTAGCATCCAGCCTCGAAACCATTCTGTGCTCTCTGACATCCCACTTACGCACAATATTCAGCTCTCTGGGGTCTTGCCTCTATTCCATGCCTCGCTCCCCGACATCCCTCAGCATATAGAGCCTACTAGTACCCGGAGTGGTTAAAGGAGTATTCACTTAGCATCATGTTAGAACATTTCTCTTCACTGATCTGGCTAGGCATACTGTACACCCTTGATAGATTATTTTGGCAGCCCCTGGATTTTATGCAATTTTTTTCCCTCATTTAACAAAAAATGAACCTAGAATTGTATATAAAGGGAAAAACAAGTTTTCAACAAATTAGCATTTCTGTTGTGATGGTGTTTTAAAGCGGAGTACCACTCTGGGAAAGTTTTTTTTAAAAATAAAAATACCCCTGGGACAGTCAGGGCTAGTGAATTCCACAATGGATAGCTTCTGATCTGTCCCGGGTTGCACTTACCTTTTAGAAGAAATACTTACCTTGAAAATGTATTGTCCAGCGCTGCCATCTCAGGTGTGGGCAGCTTGAAGCCAGTGCATCCTCTTCTGTGTCCTCTTCCGTCTTCTTCGGTCCCACGATGCACTGCACCGGCCCCGCCGTCACTTCCGGTGCCGCAGCGTCATCCCTGCACAGCTTCTGGGCATGCCCAGAAGCTGTTTAGCAAGGTATGACGGCGCCTGCACCGGAACGGACGTAATTTTAGGGTGGAACTCCGCTTTAAGTTATTCAAATGTGAAAAAAATTAAATTTTTACAAATATATTTTTTGCAGCCTTTATTAGTGATATCATTGCAAACTTCATGATGTATAAAGTTTCAACATGAAAAGCAAATTTAACTTGACTGCTAAAGGAGAGCTCAACTAAACATTAAAGTGAGACTCTAGACAAAACAGAAAATGACATACATATGATGTACTTTGTCAGTAGTATTAACACAGCAGTCTCCAACTTTCAGGTCCCCTTGTAACAAGGTTGTATTACCTGTTAATCCTGCCACTAAATCTGTATTTTTTTATTCTTATTTTCCTTAACCAGCCAAGCTGTTCAGCTAAAGTGGCAGTTAAAAGGTTTAGCTTTTATTCATATGTTTTTTATGTGATTGACTGCAAATGTGAATTTTCATTAGTGATCCATAGATTCTGCATCTTTGCCATCCAGGGGTATTTCTGTCAGATTGAACCAGTAAAATATCTGAGCGAAAAAAAGCTAAAAGGCGGGAGAAGACTGCCTAAAAAATAGGAATCCGCCTGTAGGGTAACTGCTGTAATACAGAGGGGATATAATATAATGATGAGCTGATAAAATCATCTCCATGTTGGTCTGACACCAACAAAATAGAAATCACTTCAACTCAGCTTGATGTCACATGACTATAGAATGACCCACAACTCAATCTGATGTCACATGACTTTTAAATTACCCCCCAAAACTCACCCCCACCCAACTCATTTTGATGTCACATAACTATGGAATGACCCACAACTCCAAAGTCACATGACCATTGAATTATCCCCCCCAACCCAATCTGATATCACATGACTATGGAGTAAACCCTCAGCATTCAATCTGATGTCACATGACTATGGAGTGGACACCCCCCAATTCAATCTGTGTCACATGACTATGGAATGTACCCCCCAATTCAATCTGATGTCACATGACTTCACCAAATTCCCCCACCTCAAAACCAATATGGTGTCTGAGAGAGAAACCACCCCCTATACCATTCCAAGAGACTGACAATCACCCCCATCATTCCTGGAGACTTAATAAGGGGGGAGAGATGGACCACCCACTACATAATTTCTGGAAACAGAGAGAGAGATAGTGAGAGACCAATACCCTCATCATCCCTGGCAAGTGAGAAACAGAGACCACAATCTTCATAATACCTAAAGAGTATATAAGTGAGGGAGATGGTCATCCTCATTGTCCCTTGGGACTGAGAGAGGAAGAAAAACAATCACTCCCAGGAAAGTCTGAGAAACAGCAAGAAAGACCCTCACCGCTGTCTGTCATCCCAGGAAACTATCAAATAGGCCACCACCCCATCATCTATGGAAGCTGATTGAGAATAAGAGAGAGTATCACCCCCAACATCAATGAAGAAACAGAGAGAGGGGGCCACTGCTCAATTATTCCAGTAGACCAAACGGGAGACCACCACCCATCTTATCCGAAAAGAGATATCCTCACCCCCACCCCGACAGAAACCACCACCACCACACCCATCATTTCAGGAAAGGTATTTAGCAAAAAACCCATACTCCCTTAAACCAAGTGGTTGAAATAAAGGCAATCACCCCCAGTATTCCAAGAGATTGAATCAATAAATCATCCCAACATCTCAGGCAACTGAATGGTTCTATCATCTTCAACATTCCTGAAAACTGAATTATTCTATTGCCTCCTTCATCCCTGGAGATTGTGTCAAACTATCACCCCCATCATCCCAGGAGACTGGATTAGAGACAATCTCTCCCATCTTTCCTGAAAACAGAAAAAGGGAAGAAAAGAGAGATACTATCATCCTTACCTTTATAGGAAACTTAATCAGGCCATTACCCCCATCGTCTATGGAGACTGAATCAGACTTTTAGGCGCACAATCCCAGGGGACTGAATTAGACTATATATATTAGCAATTACACCATCACAGGGTGGTACTGTGGGTGTGTAGGTGGTAGAAACCAGTGCCACATCCTAATGATTATAGTATGTATAAAAAGAAAAGGAAATATGGACTTTCTAGGCACCAACAACAAAAAGTATACATTTTATTAATAACAATTTACATAAAACATGTATACATAATAAAATTGCAATATAAACTTCACAAAAAAATTATCCAGCTCTGACCACCATGTTAGGTCCAGTGAGATAAACCCTGGTAATATACCATTGCAGAGTTGGAATACAGTGTATAAAGACTAAAAGCTCAACATGTTTTGTGATATCAGCTTCTTCAGGAACTTATTTTCCCTTGCATATTCTATGTAAATATAAACATATTAATAAGCATATATATCAAAACAGGTCAACATTCATTTACAAAGGATATATTCACCATGTGAATGTATACTACAGCAATGAAATCAGATGTAACTTCACACTGTGTCTGAGATCATCCAGAGCCAGAACCAGCATGCAAAAATGGCAAAGACAGATGTGGGACACACCAGATATCTAAAAAAGGAAGAATAATCATAGAAAACACCCCCTATAGGGTGGAGGGGGTAATTTACTGCGTAAAGGATAGTAATACAGCAGAGGCCACCACCACTCATGAGGCTGCAATGATGTACCATAAAAAAGTAACTGACCTACCCAGGTCAATGTACTCAGACGTACAGGGACTGGTAGTTTGTCAGAGTAGAAAGCTATTAGGTTTGTCAAACTTTTAACACTTGCAGAATTTGAGATATCCTCTAGGATTAAAGGAGATACAATATATAGTATAAATATATATAATTTGTGACAGGGCAGTTAGCTGGGAGCGGGTATGTCACCCAGGACTCTCAAAAAGGCAGGTTGAGAGGCTCCAGGAGGACTGTTTAAAGCCTCTACACACGATCAGATTATCGGACAAATTTTCTTTAGTTTTTTGTTGCATGCTAGTCTCATATGGAAAGTGAAGAGGTTACTTTCATACGAAAATTCTCGTACGACAGAATTCAACTTCAGAATTGATGTCATGTGTTGAATTGTTTTCTATGTATGCTTTAGTTTCTGAGCATGCCTAGTATTGCGCTTATGATTTTTTTCGGACTAAAACTGTACTAATTAAACGAAAATCGGACGTTGTGTTGACGTACGATAATAATTTTATAGCCTGAACATCCAGTTTTTGTCTTCCAAAAATTTGTAATCGGCTGTCGAAAGCACTATACTAACGATCTGAAAATCTGCAGATCGTTCGTCTAAAGCCTCGTACACATGATCAGATTATCGAACGATCTTGTGTCCGATTTTTGTTGCATGCTAGTTTCATATCGAAAGTGAAGAGATTACTTTCATACAAAAATTCCCGTACGACAGAATTCAACTTCAGAAGTGATGTCATGTGTTGGATTGTTTTGTATGTGTTCTTTCCTTTCTGAGCATGCCTAGTCTTGCTCTTACGATTTTTTTCGGACAAAAACTGTACTAATTAAACGAAAATTGGACATTGTGTTGACGTACGATAAAAATTTTACAGCCTGTACATCCAGATTTTGTCGTCCGAAAATTCTTAATCAGCTGTCGAAAGCACCTTACTAACAATTCGAAATTCGTCGGACGAAATGTTACTTCCGATTTTCGTATTGGGTGTACGGGCCTTTACAGAGCAGACAGAGGGCCCAAACCTGTGGGCTGAAGCAGCAAGGAAGCTGTTAAAGAGAGTGTCAGCAGTGGTACAGAGTCTGTACCAAACAGGGGGCACTGTTACAGGGTCAGGAGGACCGAGGTCAAAGCCTGAACTGCAGTGCTGACCAGAGAGACAGGTGGCTTAGTAGTATTCATTTATTTCTTTATTGCTGTGTAAAGTGCAAACCCCTGCGTGGGAATCCTGCATGGACTATGTTTTTTCTTTTCCTTTAATAAAAGTGGGCCAACAAGCCCTCGAATGGCACAACTGGTGTGGAATTAGCTCACTGTAGGCTCTACCCTTAAGCTAAACACCCCCCAAGTGCTAAAAATTATATCTGTTGTGCATAGACATGACCTTTTTGGGAGGTGTAGGATCAAGGCAAAAGAACAGGAAGGGAGGAAGAAAGAGGGAAAAAAGGGGGGGGGGGGGGTGGGACAAAGAGGAAAATATAGGTAAGGGTAAAGGGAGATGGTGGCCGAGATCTCACCTTAACTAACAGATAGTATTGCTTTGAGTAGATACAGTAACATAGTAGTTGGTGAATTGCTGCACCTCAAAGAAACCGGATTATATTCAACATATAGTCATAGGCTTGCCACCAGTTGTTTGAGGGATCCCATACAAAGTAATCTAAAATCTATTAGGCTAAAAATCACATGGACTAGTATTATGTGGAACCAGAGTAGAAACAACAAAACACAGGTTCTAATTACTAAATGTGTTTATATTAATCAGTCCAATGCTATAACAGCCCTGCCACAGACACCAGCAAGTGTTAAATCACAAATTGTATATACCTGTATACTGCTAACAAGCAGAACCTTGGTTCGGCTAGATGATAAGACCAGCTGATGGTGGAGTCATCTGGCACAGTAAAAGGCTCACTGGGAGCCTTATATGTGTGTCCCAATCGAGGAGTCGGTGCCATGACGGCATTGGCATCATCCAACCCGGCCGGGTGGAACTGCACATGCTCCGTGACCCCGTGCACAAGCGCGGGCGACCGGGGGCCACCCAGAGAGCAGGGAAAGGGGCATAGAGCAGTCCCAGGAACGGCGCAACCCAGGGGGGATTGCCCCCTGGTGTTGACTTCATGTACCGCATGCTCAATGACAGCCGCCGGAGCTGGCACTTACAAGCCGCACATCTGACCCCAAAGCCTAACATGCAGTCCAGCATTAGGTAACAAGACATAGTTCAATATAATACACAATAAACAACAGATACAACATAAACATCAGATGGTATCAAAGAACCTAGAATGACATACGTTTAAGAACACCCCTTGTTAACCATTTAACCCCTTAACAGCAAAAAGTAAAGATTTTATACCAATTGGCTTCAATGATAGAGCAGACATATTCTACATAGACACATCTCTGTTCTTTAGGGCCTGTGACGGAATCCAGTCACCCCGACTGGGTATCTCCGCCAAGAACCTGCTTCCTAAGCTCTGGAACACGGGATCCTTGAATCTGGCTATAGTTACCCCAAGAACTAGACAGTACAAGTTTTGGAGGCAATTAGGGAACTTCAAGTTAGGGCAGAACTGACATCAAGATCCACAACAAATTCATATAAGAAAGTAATAAAGAGTAATAAAAAGGACTTATATGAATGTACTTCATTAAATTCCAGGTGGATAGGTGGCATTAAGTCGCACTATCCAAAGGGTTTCTTTTTTTAATATTCTCCTATCCCAGTCTCTTCCCCTGGGATCCTGGGGGATAACCTCCAGGACTAGAAAGGAGACCAGGGAAGTATTACATTTGTGGTATAGATCAAGATGCCTACTCACCGGAGTAGGTGATTGGAGTAAGCGTTTTTCCATTTGCTGAATCAGACTTTTAAGCCCATAGTCCCAGGAGACGGAATTAGACTATAACCCCATTGTCCAACGAGATTTAATCACACTATCATCCCCATCATCCCAGGAGACTGAATCAGATTATCACCCCTATAATTTTTAGAATACTGAATCGCTATCATCCCAGAAGACTGAATTCAACTCTTATGTCCAAAATCCCAAAAAACCTAGAGTTCATTTATATTTGCACATTGGGACAGCGTATGCAAAAACCTGTATGTTAGCATGTGTTTCCACAAGGCACAATTACACACCTGCTCTATTTGCAATACATTGCAATTTCATTCATTGGAATGGCACCCTAAAGCACCGTACAGTAGAGGACAATGCATGATACCAAACAATGTGAAACTGAAACAGACGATTACCTCCATCATCCTCAGAGACTAAATCAGACTATCACCCCCATGATCCCTGGGGGATAAAACAGACTATCGCACCTATCCTTCCAGGAGACTGAATGAAACTATTATCCCCATTCTCCAATGAGACAGAATCAGACAATCACCACCATTATCCCTCAAAACTGAATTAGACTATCGCCTCCATCATCCAAGGAGACAGAATCAGACCATCACCTTCATTATAGCAAGGGACCAACTAAGACTATCTCCCTTATCATCCTGGGAGACTGAACCAGACTATCATCCTTATTATCCTTAAAAACAAATTCAGACTCCCTGGAGATTCGATTACACTATCACCCCCATAATCACAGGAGACTGAATTGGACAATGACGATGATGTCATCTTTGAATAATCCCAGGAGGCTGAATCAGACTATCACCCCCATCATCCCTAGAGGCTGAATATGGCTATCATCCCAGGTGACTGAATATCACCAATGATCTAGGGAGAATAAATCAGACTTTTACCCCTCATCATCACTGGAAACAAAATCAGAACTACAGTAAAACAAACCATCGCTTCCATCATCCTGGGAGGCTGATTTAGACTATCAACCCATCAATCCTGGAAATAACATATTTACATAGTAGGTAAGGTTGAATAAAGACAACAGTCCATCCAGTTCAACCTGTGTAGGTGTACGTGTGTCAGTGTCGATAATCTTTTCCCATATCCCTGTATATTGTGTTCTTTAAGATGCACGTCCAAGAGTTTTTTAAAAATATCAATACTTCCCGCTGACACCACCAATTCTGGAAGAGAATTCCACATTCTTATGACCCTGACCTTGAAAAAACCCCTGCACAGCTTAAGGTTACACCACTTCACCTCCAATCTCATTGTGTGGTCCGTGTCCTCTTACACCTCCTGAGATTGAATGGCTTTTTCTCTATGCTGGGATCACCATTGAGATATTTGCAACTCACTATCATGTCCCCTCTCAAGCGTCTTCTCTTCAGCGGGAATACATTTAGTGCTTGTAGTCGCTCCTCATATTTGAGGTCCTCCAGTCCCCTTATTACTTTAGTTGCCCTCCATTGGGAATCTCTACAGCTCCAGCACATCCCTTCTGAGGATTGGTGACCAGAACTGGACGGAATACTCCAGATGCAGCCAGACAAGAGTTTTATACAGTGGCAGAATTATAGTTTTATCTCTGGAGCAGAGATGTATAGTAACTAAGTAGAACTACTTCACTACTGTACTTAAGTACCGAAAGGCGGTATCTGTACTTTCCTAGAGTAGAATTTTTTTCTCCTACTTCCACTTTTACTTCACTAAATTTTTTCGATGATTTCAATACTTCTACTCCGATATTTTTTTTTTGTGCTGCATAGTTATTTGTTACAATTATAAAAATTACCACTCCCAGAACTGTAGATGGCAGGTTTCATGAAGCTCAAAACGTGTATTATCAGCACATACGAAAATAAAAGCTACTGTATGTATAAATAAAAGCTGCATTTGAAATAATAAAAAACAATATGATGTTCAAACTTTTGACTTCTTTCTTTAATAACTACATAACACAGTACTTGTTCTTTTACTTTCAGTACTTGAGTAGCAAAATTTAAAAAAAAACTACTTGCAATACTTAAGTACAAAAAATGTTGAATACTTTAGTACTTCTACTCAAGTCACTATTTGATCGAGCACTTCCACTTCTACTCAAGTCACTTTTTGATCGAGCACTTGTACTTTTACTCAAGTATGGGTTTCGAGTACTTTATACAACTCTGCTCTGGAGTATATACCCTTTTTTATGTATACAGGGGATATACTCCAGAGATAAAACTATAATCCTAATAAGTTAAATGAGACTATTACCCCATCATCTCTGGAGACTGAATCAAACTATCACACCCCTTCATTCATGGACAAGGAATAATACTATCACACACCATCCCATGAAACTGAATTAGATTACCATCCCCATCATCCTATGAGATGGAATTAGATTATCTACAGCTCCCAACTATCTGTGATTTGGAAGGACTGTCCCTGATTTGGAATGAAGTCCCTCTTTCCTCTTCATTTGTCCCTCATTTTGGTCTGGTTTATATAGCTGTAAAATGCTCCTTTTATCTTTCAAAAAGCGTCTCCCAGTGCTAAATCTTTCATCCAATTTCTAAATTGCTGCATTTGAAAATTTCAGAAGCCAGTATAAAGGAATAGTAGTGGTAAAATAATAAAGCACTTTAATCATTTTTATTCTATAATTCTCCTTTAAGTGGGCAGGGCAAGGGGGTGTGTCCTATACCTACATACTTTTGCTAATAGGTGTCCATCATCATCACCCCCATCAGACTGATTCAGACTATCACTCTATCATCCCATGATGCTGAATAAGACTATCACCTCCATCCTCCTAGGAGACTAAATAAGAATATCACCGCCATCAGACCATGAGACTGAATCAGACTTCCCCCCCATAATCTTGGGAGGCTAAATCAGTTTATCACCATAATTATCTCTGGAAATGGAATCTAACTATCACCGCAAACATCCCTGAATAAGACTAAAACCTCAAATTATTCCATAAGAAAATCAGACTATCACCCCAATTATCCCTAAAGACTGAATCAGACTATCACCCCCATCATCCAATGAGATTGAATCAGACTATCACCCCCATCATCCCATGAGATTGAATCAGACTGTCACCCCGATCATCCCTGGAGACTGAAATCCTTATCATCTCAGGGGAACAAACCAAACTATCATCTCCATTATCTTAGGAAACTGAATCAAACCATGACCGCCATCATTCCTGGAAACTGAATAAAGCCCCGTACACACGTACCGATCGTCGGCATACAAACGTCGGCGGACGAAAGATCTGCCGATTGTACGCTTGTTAGTATGGTGCCTCCGACAGCCGTCAGCGCACATTCTGCCGACAAGAGTCTGTCTTGCAAGCATTAAAATTTTTGGATGCCGACACCAGAGCGGCCGATTGTTCGCCAGTCAGTACAGAATTCGGACGACAGACCGCAGATTTGCAAGACTGGGCATGCTCAGAAAAGAAAAAACACAGGGAAAGTTAACCATTACATGACATCACTTCTGCAGTCGGCTGTAGTCGGCGGACAAAATTCTTGTGCTGTCTTTGCACTTTTCAACAGACACCGACAGCCCAGGGACAAAAGACGGTCGATCGTTCGCTGACGATCGGTACGTGTGTACGGGCCTTAAGTCTATCATTTTCAGCATCTCTGTAAACTGAATCAGACTACCATCCCATCATCTTAAGAGGCTAAATCAGAATATCACCCCTAAACTAAATCAATCAACCCCATCATCTCAGAAGACTGAATCAGGCTATTCCCCTGTCACCCCAGGACATTGCATAGGACTATTACCCTCACTATCCCTGGAGACTAAATCAGGCTATCACCCCCATCATTCATGGAGACTGAATTAGACTGAATTGGACACCCCCATCATAACAGGAGAATGAACCAGACTATCACCCCCATTATACCATAAACTGACTAGGGCTATCATCCAAATCATCCCATGACACGGAATCAGATTATCACCACCATCATCCCTAGAGAATAAGGCAGACTATCACCCCCATCATCTCTGGAGACTGAATCATATTATCACTCCCATCATCCCATGAGACGGAATCAAACTTTTACTCCCATGATCCCTGGGTAGGTACTGAAAATGATTACCTCTACCATCATTCCAGGAAAGTGAATCATACTATCACCCCCATCATCCCATGAGACACAATCCAACTATCACCCCCATCTTCCCAGGAGAATGAATCAGACTTTAATCCAAATCATTCCTTGAAACGCAATTCTTTTTTTTTTTTTCAATCAGATAATTTTTTATTAAAGAAAAAATGTACACTATAACAAGATAGATACAATAGTCAAAATTCAAACGCACATATATAGACCAGAATAATAACAGATCTATATAAATCCATCAATACATATATATGTGATCATTATTTATCTCTGTACAAAAATACCTTCATCTCGTCACACGCACATACTAGTATATAACTATTTTTTCCATTTTAAATCCTAACTAACTACATTCTTAACACAACCCCCCCCCCCAAGATAAAAAAAAAAAAACATCTGCCAAGATCGGTATATACTCGAGATCAATATAGTTGTCTCCTGACACATTACATTGGTCTACCTTTTAGGATCTCTGAAAGCCAACAGTTTTCTAAACTTAACCACTTGCCGACCACTCACTCGAGCTCTACTGCGGCAAAGTGGTTAGTTCCCGTCCAGCGATGTAGACCTATGTTGCTGGACTCCTCCCCTTGTGGGCGGCGCACGTGCACCGCCGGAGGCTCGCTCCCGCTGTATTCAGTCACAGCGGGAGTCGGGCCAGGGGAGGAGCGGCGGTGATCATCGCCGCTCTTCCCCGATCGTCGGGGAATCGAGTTTGGAGATCCGCCTGCTTGTGTAAACAGAGCGGGCGGATCTCCTAAGTGACAGGCAGTGACAGATTGCAGGGTTCAGCATAGCTGAACATGCGATCTGTCCCTGTGTCACTCAGTCACCTCCCCCCACAAACGTTAGTAAGCACCACATTAACCCCTCCCTCTCCAATAAAATTAACCCCTTCCCTGCCAGTGTCATTTTTACAGTAACAGTGCATATATATAGCACTGATTACTGTAGTAATGTCACTTGTACCCCCAAAAGTATCAAAAATGTCAGTCAAGGGTCCGATCTGTCCGCCGCAATGTCGCAGTCCCGCAAAAAAAATTGCGGATCGCCGCCATTACTCGTTAAAAAAAAAACCACCAAAAATGACAGAAATCTTTCCCTTAGTTAGTAAATGCAATAACTTGTGCGCAAACCAATCAAAATACACTTATTGTGATTTTTTTTTTTACCAAAAATATGTAGCAGAAAACAAATTGGCCAAAAATTTAAAAACATTTATATTTTTATATTTTTTTGGGGGGGAATTTCATATAAAAAAATTGTGAAAAATATTGTTATTTTTTCAAAATTTACGCTATTTTTTTGTTTATAGCGCAAAAAGTAAAAATCGCACAGGTGATCAAATACCACCAAAAGAAAGCTCTGTTTGTGGGAAAAAAAGGACGTAAATTTCATTTGGGTACGGCGTTGCACGGCCACGCAATTGTCAGTTAAATTTGCACAGTGCGGAATCGCAAAAAGTGGCCTGGACGTAAGACAGCAAAATTCTCCGGTGGTAAAGTGGTTAAGGAGATGTGCCTCCAAAAATTCTAATGGCGGCCAGCTGTGCTGGGGCCAACCCCGATACAGCTAGCCATTGTTCCCAAATACGATCAAATTTTCTAGAACTGCCTCTATGTTTGCATGTGAGATATTCACAAAGTAGTGTTATATTCACCTCCTCAACCCTCTCGGAATGACTGGGGGGAGAAGGAGAAAGCCTCTTCCTCGCAACAAGCTTTCTGGCTAAAAAAAGCACTCCAAGAATTGCCGTCTGTATATATGGAGAATATTCCTTCCCATTCAAGCAACCTAACAGGTAAATGCAATTCAACTATCACTCCCATCATCCAGGGCCGGACTGACCATTGGGCACAGCGGGCATTGTCCCGGTGGGCCGCGGCGCCGCGAGTCATCCACGGTAAAAGTAAGTTCCCTCACTGCGGCCGCAAAATTACAAACACCGGCCGGTGTACTTGCCAGTTTCCAGCTTACCGGCTCCGTGGGCCAATCAGCCTTCTGCTCAGGGGAGGTGTGAGTCACACCCCCCTGAGCAGAAGGCTGATTGGCAGCGGAGACGGAAGTCAAGTAGTTCAGCGTGTGTTACTTTACTTCCCGCCGGCCGCCGGTGTCCTGCCCGGCGCGGCCAGCCCAGCCCTGCCACTGATCGGACGGCATCTCAAGCTGCTGCAGCCTGCAGATGGCAGCTCATTCAGTCCAACTCCGGGCTGCTCGCGGGGGGCGGCGGGGAGAGAAGAGCAGAGAAGGTAAGTGCCTGCCTGCAGACAGTGCTGTGCAGCCCCGGCCGTGTGTGACTGCTCAATAGGAGGGGGATGGATGGGGCGGCTGCAGCCTGCATATAGAGGATTTTTGATGTTTACCTATTCCTCCCTGCTGCCGCTGGATGGATGCCTGATTCTCCTCTCTGCAGGCATTCTGCGGCTGCAGGAGAAATATGGAAATATAATCAATTTCTCAATATGCAGCTGTCCCATCCCCCTCCTATACAACTTCTTTTACTGCCCCCCACTCCCCAGTGATCTTAGCGCCCCCCCTGTGCTCTTCAAGTCCCCATAGTACTTTTCAATCCCCCTATGCACTCTGGCTCCCCCGGTGCTCTCCACCCCCTGTGCTCCCTGGCTCCCCCTAAGTGATTTCCAGTCCCCCCAGTGCTCTCCAGCCCCCCCATGCTCTCCATCCCCCTGGTTTTCCCTGCCTGTCCCCCCCAGTGCTATCCACGCCCTGCGCCTTCCAACCCCCCTGCAATGCTTTCCAACCCCCCCTCCCTTAATTCTCTCCAGTCCCCCCCCCCCTGCCCTTCAGCTCCTCCAGTGCTATCTGCTTTCCCTGTGCTCTCCGGCCCCCCTAGTGTTCTTCTATCTTCTATTATGTCTGCAGACTCTGAACATCTCCTGTACTATGTCTGCAGTCTCTGACCATCTCCTGTACTATGTCTGCAGACTCTGACCATCTCTTGTATCACGTCTGCAGTCTCTGACCATCTCGTGTATCACGTCTGCAGTCTCTGACCATCTCTTGTATCACGTCTGCAGTCTCTGACCATCTCTTGTATCACGTCTGCAGTCTCTGACCATCTCCTGTATCACGTCTGCAGTCT
This sequence comes from Pelophylax lessonae, assembly GCF_965119305.1. Classification (NCBI taxonomy): domain Eukaryota; kingdom Metazoa; phylum Chordata; class Amphibia; order Anura; family Ranidae; genus Pelophylax; species Pelophylax lessonae. The sequence continues at coordinate 178,437,404 of NC_138780.1, read as the reverse complement.
CTGACCATCTCCTGTATCACGTCCTCAGTCTCTGACCATCTCCTGTATCACGTCCTCAGTCTCTGACCATCTCCTGTATCACGTCCTCAGTCTCTGACCATCTCCTGTATCACGTCCTCAGTCTCTGACCATCTCCTGTATCACGTCCTCAGTCTCTGACCATCTCCTGTATCACGTCCTCAGTCTCTGACCATCTCCTGTATCACGTCCTCAGTCTCTGACCATCTCCTGTATCACGTCCTCAGTCTCTGACCATCTCTTGTATCACGTCCTCAGTCTCTGACCATCTCTTGTATCACGTCTGCAGTCTCTGACCATCTCGTGTATCACGTCTGCAGTCTCTGACCATCTCTTGTATCACGTCTGCAGTCTCTGACCATCTCTTGTATCACGTCTGCAGTCTCTGACCATCTCTTGTATCACGTCCGCAGTCTCTGACCATCTCTTGTATCACGTCCTCAGTCTCTGACCATCTCTTGTATCACGTCCTCAATCTCTGACCATCTCTTGTATCACGTCCTCAGTCTCTGACCATCTCTTGTATCACGTCCTCAGTCTCTGACCATCTCTTGTATCAGGTCCGTAGTCTCTGACCATCTCTTGTATCATGTTTGCAGTCTCTGACCATCTCTTGTATCATGTTTGCAGTCTCTGACCATCTCCTGTACTATGTCCAGCGGGAACACTCTGCAGCCGCACCGCACAGCACACCCAAGGTAAGTGGAGGTCTGGAGAGAGGAGTGACTTCTACTTAGGGATTTCTTTTGCAGATAGGCTGGGCTGGCACTGGCAGCAACAATTTTATTCAAAGAAATCAGGATTTCTTCTGCAAATAGGCTGGCACTGGCAGCAACAATTTAATTCAAATCAGGATTTATTTTGCAAATAGGCTGGCCTGGCACTGGCAGCCAGGCATAGTACTAGTCTAGTACTATGCCTGCCAGTGCCAGGTCAGCCTATTTGCAGAAGAAATCCTGATTTGAATTGGTCATGTCATGTGTCTGATGAGATTGTTTTTTGTTAATTGTCTGATCTGATGAAACTGCCAGCCTATTTGCAGAAGAAAACCTTATTTTTCCTAATGTTTTGATCATGTGTCATGATGACATCGATTTTGGTAATTATCTGACTCTGATGCCAGCCTATTTGCAGAAGAAATCCTGATTTGAATAAAATATTTGCTGCCAGTGCCAGCCTGCCAGGTAATCTGAGGTGTGATAGTGCAGGAATTGGGGTGATCTGAGGTGTGATAGTGCAGGAATTGAGCTGATCTTAGGTGAGAAGGTGCAGGAATTTGGGCTGATCTGAGGTGAGAAGGTGCAGGAATTGGGGTGATCTGAGGTGGGAATGTGCAGGAATTGGGGCTGATCTGAGGTGTGAAGGTGCAGGAATTGGGGCTGATCTGAGGTGTGAAGGTGCAGGAATTGGGGCGATCTGAGGTGAGAAGGTGCAGGAATTGGGGTGATCTGAGGTGGGAATGTGCAGGAATTGGGGCTGATCTGAGGTGTGAAGGTGCAGGAATTGGGGCTGATCTGAGGTGAGAAGGTGCAGGAATTGGGGTGATCTGAGGTGGGAATGTGCAGGAATTGGGGCTGATCTGAGGTGTGATGGTGCAGGAATTGGGGTGATCTGAGGTGTGATAGTGCAGGAATTGAACTGATCTGAGGTGAGAAGGTGCAGGAATTTGGGCTGATCCGAGGTGAGAAGGTGCAGGAATTGGGGTGATCTGAGGTGGGAATGTGCAGGAATTGGGGGTGATCTGAGGTGTGATAGTGCAGGAATTGGGGTGATCTGATGTGTGAAGGTGCAGGAATTGGGGTGATCTGAGGTGAGAAGGTGCAGGAATTGGGGTGATCTGAGGTGAGACGGTGCAGGAATTGGGGTGATCTGAGGTGTGAAGGTGCAGGAATTGGGGCTGATCTGAGGTGTGAAGGTGCAGGAATTGGGGCTGATCTGAGGTGTGATAGTGCAGGAATTGGGGTGATCTGATGTGTGAAGGTGCAGGAATTGGGGTGATCTGAGGTGTGATAGTGCAGGAATTGGGGTGATCTAAGGTGTGAAGGTGCAGGAATTGGGGTGATCTGATGTGTGAAGGTGCAAAGCTCACTTGATTTCTTACTATTCAAGCAGTTTACAGCAGTTACTTTATATGAAGTTGACAGTTTTTTTTTTTTATGTATCTGGCACTCCCAATTTCTTTTAAAACATTTTTCGGCACACTATGCCCAAAAAGGTGGTCTACCCCTTGATTAGAGTAACCCTCATCTTGTGCTGCTTCATACTATTTTTAGGACTCAACCATCAAAACAGGATTTAAAGTAAGACAAAAAAAAACGCATCATATGGCAGCTCAGATCTAAATCGGACCCAATCTATCAGATTAGACTAAAAAAGGTACCGTAATCGAATCGACACATCCTGGAACATTAAATCCTCTCATCAAGCATCCCGACGAACGCGCCCCCCCCTCCCCCCCCCCCCGCGGGCTGCTCAGTCCAAAATGCCCGGGCCTATTTTTTGTCCCAGTCCGGGCCTGCCATCATCCATGGAGATTAATCAGACTATCGCCCCATCATCCCTGGGGAATGAATTAATCGATCACCTTTATCATCCCACAAGAAAAAATTAGACTATCACCCTCATTATCTCTGGAGACAGAGTCAGACTATCACCCCTATCATTCCAGGATACTTAATCAGTCTATCACCCCCACCATCCCTGGAGACTGAATCAGACTATCACCTTCATCATCCTTGAGGATCAAATTAGACTATTACTTTCTCCACTCCAGGAAACTGAATCAGACTTCTAATCACTTCCATCATCCCATGAGACAGAATCAAACTTTCACTCTCATGATCCCAGGAGACTAAATCAGATTACAACTGCCATCATGCCAGAAGAGTAAATCAGACTACCGACCCGATCATTCCATGAGACACAATCTGATTAGCACCCCCATCATCTTTGGAGACTAAATCTGCCCATACATTATACAATTTTTTGTACTATTTTCCAGAGTTGTATAAAGTACTCGAAACCCATACTTGAGTAAAAGTACAAGTGCTCGATCAAAAAGTGACTTGAGTAGAAGTGGAAGTGCTCGATCAAAAAGTGACTTGAGTAGAAGTACTAAAGTATTCAACATTTTTTGTACTTAAGTACTGCAAGTAGTTTTTTTTTTTTAATTTTGCTACTCAAGTACTGAAAGTAAAAGTACCAGTAGTTTTGAAAAAAAAATTGCTACTCAAGCACTGAAAGTAAAAGTACAAGTACTGTGTTATGTAGTTATTAAAGAAAGAAGTCAAAAGTTTGAACATCATATTGTTTTTTATTATTTCAAATGCAGCTTTTATTTATGCATACAGTAGCTTTTATTTTCGTATGCGCTGATAATACACATGTTTTGAGCTTCATGAAACCTGCCATCTACTGTTCTGACAGTGGTAATTTTTATAATAGTAACGAGTAACTATGCAGCACAAAAAAAAATATCGGAGTAGAAGTATTGAAATCATTGAAAAAATGTAGTGAAGTAAAAGTGGAAGTAGGAGAAAAAAATTCTACTCCAGGAAAGTACAGATACCGCCTTTCGGTACTTAAGTACAGTAGTGAAGTAGTTCTACTTAGTTACTATACATCTCTGAGTATTTCCTTTAGACTTCACTTTGTAGTGCAAGGGCATGTCTGATTGTATACAAACTGAAGTGTTTTTTTCAGGTTTGACGCCATTTTACGGTATATCAAAGGTCAAAGGGGGAGAACCAGCGCTATGGATAATGACTCAGAGACTTGGAATACTCAGGTTGCAGCCACCAATCAACCCTTAAAATTAGGGGTCAAATGTCATATATGAGGGGGAGAAGTAGTTGGAAACGTCGCTACCTTTGGTGTGTGTAGTAACCCAGACCATATATGAATATAAGTGCAAACTAAAGTGCTGGTGCAAAGGTAAAATATGTGCAGAAATGATTATCATGCAGAAATTAAAGTGCAGATAAAACACTAAAAATATGGCCGGGTATTAAAAATACAAAAGTGCTGGTGAAGATATTTAATAAAGTATGGTACAAATAGTAATAAATATTGGTTAAAGAATTATACAAAGGTGATCAATCCAATTTAAAAATTAAGTAGAAACTGTGATGGTGAGCTTTGTTCCCACTACCACTAGAGGTCGCACTTACCCCTCAGCAAAATACTGGCTGCATAGGGTAGGTTATTGAAAAAATTCCCAGAGCTGACCCCAATCTATCCTTACGGACCGATGGATCCCATCTGAGTGTGGGGAAAAAAACCTCTTAGGGTAGCATGTAATGATAAAATTACAAAGGGAGCAGTAGTGACTCACGCTTAAGCTGTGGCTGTAGCATATCGATTCAGACAGGTGTATGCAGCGCTGAGGGAGCTTCCGCGTTCCACACACGGCGAGCTACAGACCGGAAGTGACGTTGACGTTTGGTTCCGCTCTACGCGTTTCGTAATTGGACGTCTACGGGAACGGTGCCCGTCAATCATCTCCTCAGTCCTATTATAGCCGGAAACATCCTTACAGCCAATCATATGTCCGCCTGCAAATTGGCATTCCAGCTCGACTCACAGGGAGTAACTTAGTACGCCAAGTGTCCATCGGCTAGTTAAAGGATGTAATCGTCGGCTTACATGACATATCATCATGTTCAACAACAAGCTATGTCATTATTTTTAATACATAATAGTCCACAGCTCCACGCCAGCAAGAATCAATCTGCGCTTGTACTCTTATACTCCAGGTTCCTGCTGGTATGTATGGATCCTCTGGAGACGGCTTGGTGCACAAAATATAAGAGAAAAAAGGCTCCTCATCGTGCAGAAGGTTAAAACTCCTTTATTTTAAATTTCTTCACACGAACATCCAAATAAAAACTTTCTTTTAAAAATTCACTCCAAAACACTTCAAATCGTACACTCGAAACAAAGAAAACGAAGCTATATCTCCGCTCTGGCCCCTTCCAGACTCCTTTCAGCCTCGCGGCTGCTATTTCAAAGGTCTGTGTGTGAACAATCGTGTTGTACCGCCGTAGACCAAGAACTGTAAAGCAGGGGGAGGATCGAATAGCGGATGTGGTTTCCGCATTCCCTATTTAATCTCACTCACGCAGCGCACGTACAGCTTCCGAAGACGTCACATCTCTGACGAAACGCGTCAAGTTGATACGCACGCTGCCTCGCTCTGAGCCCACTGTTGAACCACACGCCGAGTTCCCACTTCCGGGTACGGCGGTACAACGCGATTGTTCACACGCAGACCTTTGAAATAGCAGCCGCGAAGCTGAAAGGAGTCTGGAAGGGGCCAGAGCGGAGTTATAGCTTTGTTTTCTTTGTTTCAAATGTACGATTTGAACGATTTGAAGTGTTTTGGAGTGAATTTTTAAAAAAAGTTTTTACTTGGATGTTCGTGTGAAGAATTTTAAAATAAAGGAGTTTTAACCTTCTGCACGATGAGGAGCCTTTTTTCTCTTATATTTTGAGCACCAAGCTGTCTCCAGAGGATCCATACCTACCAGCAGGAACCTGGAGTATAAGAGTACAAGCGCAGATTGATTCTTGCTGGCGTATGCCAACAGGAATCCACGGAATCTGGTAAGTGAGCTACCTTACCATTTGGCACTCGAGGTGAAGAGGAGGGTCACACCACTACTGCATCGGCACTATTTGCACAGAAAGGACTCACTGCACTATTGCATTTTTTCTAGCACATTAATACGGACTGTATATATATCAATTATTGGTGCACCAGAATTTGATTTTTTTAGTTTTATAATTGTATACACATGATGTAATTTATTGTTATTTTTATTCAGCACATTAATGCACTTTATGGATGTTACTTACATACCCAGCCAACATTTGTAGTGATTGGTATATATATATATATATATTTTTTGTTGGTATTTATAAGTTATTTTTCTATACACAATTAAAATCTATGGGTATACAGCAAGTATAACATATATCATACACAGAAAGGGGGCTACACAACCCCCAATACCAAAGGTTAGCACAGTTACCTCTTTTACTAATTTGCATATACACAACTGCATAATATAGTTTGTTTGTACTTGCGGCTTACCAAATTGGAACTATATTCCATAGGCGCGAGTGAATACTTATACACACTGAATCAGATTACCTCCATCATAATTCCAGGAAAGTAAATCAGACTATCACCCCTATCATCCTCAGAGAATGACTCAATCTCTCTCCCCAGCAATCCAGAAGACAAAATCAGACTGTCATCCCTATCATATGAGCAAACTGACTCAAACTATCACTCCCATCATCCCAGGAGACTCAGTCAGACTATCACCCCCATCATCCCTGAGGACTGAATCAATCTATCACCCCCATTATCCCAGAGGACTAAATCAGCCTACCACCCTCATTGTCTCTTGAGTCATACTATAATCCCAATCATCCCATGAGACTGAATCATCCCCATCATTTCAGGAGACAGATTTAGACTATCACCCCTATCATCCTCGGGGACTGTTTCGGACAATCACCCCTATCATCACTAAATCAATCTATTATCCCCTTTATTCCAGAAGACATAATTAGGCTATCACCCCCATCATTCAAGGAGAATTAATCCGACTACCTCAATAATCCCATGAGATTAAATCAGGCTTTCACCCCCTTCATCCCTGGGGACTGAGTCCAGTGCCGGGACAAGGTCATCCAGTGCCCAGGGCAAGGATACCAATCTGCGCCCCCCCCTTCCCTTAGGTTTAGGGTCAAGGCACCCCCCATCTCTGCAATCAACCATTGCACCCAGGGCAACCGCCCCTCCTCACCCACTGTTTGTCCCGGCCCTGACTGAGTCAGACTATCACCCTCAACTCTCCATAAGACTGAATCAGGCTATCACCCCCATCATCCCATCACCTCCATGATCCCTGGACACAGAATCAGACTATCACCCCCATCATCCCATCAGATGAAATCATACTATCACCTCCATGATCCCTGGACACAGAATCAGACTATCACCCCCATCATCCCATCAGATGAAATCATACTATCACCTCCATGATCCCTGGACACAGAATCAGACTATCACCCCCATCATCCCATCAGATGAAATCATACTATCACCTCCATGATCCCTGGACACAGAATCAGACTATCACCTCTGTCATGCCTAAACTAAAACTAATACCATCATCATTACAGAAGACTAAATCAGGCTATCATCCCCATCATGAGAAGGAATCGGCAATTAGACAGAATCAACGCACCCTTCATCCCAGGAGAATTCATCCACCCCATCTTTCCTGAAGACTAGATCAGACTATCACCCCCAGCACTCCAGAGGACTGACTCAGACTATCACCCCCTTCATCCTCTGAGACTGAATCAGACTATCACCCTCATAAATACATGTGAACTGGATTAAAGTGATTGTAAATGCATTTAAAAAAAAAATAACAAACAGGTTTATACTGGCACAGAGCAACCCCGAACTTCCTCATCTTGGGCGCCCCACCAGCATTCCTGGCTCCTCCTCTTTTTGTTTTGCCAGCATTGATACCCGTTTTCTATTGGCACACCTATGGCCTTGATCCCAAGCCACACTGCCTGTGTCCATAGACACAGATAGCGAGCTTGGCCCTGCCCCCCACTGTCTTGTCACAGGACTGACAGCAGTGGGAGCCAATGGCTTCCTCTGCCTCAGAAAAGCCTGTGAGACCAGCAAGTAAGGGAAGAGAGCCATTGCAGATGGGTACAGTGAGGGTCAAGTGAGGGTAAGTATTAGGGTGGTGAGGGGGCAAAACTTTTACATAAAATGTGTAGCAATATTTCCAGGCTTTGGGCCTGATGTGGGTCTGCCATGGTTACCGTTACCACCAACAGCACATTTAAGCTTGATGCCCAAGTGTGAGATCTGAGACAATGAACAGTCCGGCATCTTTGGTTTTTAGTTTTATTGTAGGAACTTGGATGGGAGAAGGGAATGAGTGGGATACTCCTCTGGCTCAACTAGGTACAAATCTGGGACACTTGAGAAAAATGCCGCCTAGCGCTGTCTTGGCGCCGGCTGAATGCCGACCAACGCTTACTGGCGCTTGTAAACCTGACTTGTGGTCTGTGAACTGAAACTTGACTTCTGATGCTTCCTCACAGCTCAAAGGTCCTGTGCACTGCTCCCTGTAGTCTTCACTGACTGAGGTAGCCACTAGCAATGATCCTGCAACACTTTACACTTCAGGGCCCAACCGCTGGCACCCCCTTTACTCTTCAGGGTAATCTCTGGCACCCCTGTTACTATATTCCTGCACCGGCTAGCTAGCTCCTGGATCCCTCTGACCTTCTCTGGAGTGGTCCCCTCTCCTAGGCAGACAGCCAGGGGTAGTTTGCAGTACTCACGACTCAGAATGCTTTCCTGAAACTCTTCCCCAACAGCTCCGCTGGTCCTCAACACACCGGATCCTTCTCTGCAGCTCAGCTCAGCCCCAGGGCTGTCTTTAAGGCAGGGCAAAAGGGGCAGCTGCCCCGTGCCCAGTCATTGTTGTGGGGCCTAAAGCAGCTGCCCCTTGAGCCCTGCACAGCCTGAGCATAGTTGATAAGTGGATTTGAGAGGGCCCAAGAAAATGTTTGCCCAGGGTCCAATCAATATTAAAGATGGTCCTGCTCAGCCCTGTAACCACTCAGGCAGCCACCTGGGACACCTGATTCTTCCTGACAGGAGGAGAGATAGCCGTCACCTCCCTCCTGGGACTCTGCTTCCCACCAAAGACAATTTGACATGTGCTCCCCACAGACTTATACCCCCTCCCAGAATGCTGTGCGGCAGAATCTGCCCTTCTAGGATGGATACAAGCCCTGGTGTGCTATTGGTCAGGTTTCCTCCACTGCCCAATGAGAGCCCTCATTGGGATACAGTCTGGAGACTCCCCAGCACAACAGGCACACCTGGGAGTACATGTCAGCCTAGCTGAACAACATAGGCCCTGCTGCTAAGCAGGCAAGGCCCCACTATAATTTACCTAGCACCTACCTTGGAGGGTGCTACAAATGTTTTACTTTAATGCCAGGAATGCATTAAGGTAATAAATGTTTAGGCTTTATAACCACTTTAATCTATCTCCCTATCCTCCCAGAATACTAAATCAGACTATCAACCCCCATTCATCTCTGGAAACTTCACGGGAGACCGAATCAAACTATCACCCCCATTATCCCATGAGACTGAATCAGACTGTCACCCCAACATTCCATTAAACTAAATCAGACTATCACTCCCATCATCCCTGGTGATTCAATCAGACTATGACCCATGTTATCCCCAGGGATTGCATCAGACTATCACCCCTATCACCCAAGAAGACTGAATCAGACCATCACCATCATCATCCCTGGGGAGGAGTCAAACTTTAACCTCCATCAAACTTCAGCTAGACTGAACTAGACTATTACTCCCATCATTACACAAAACGGAAACAAACTATTACCCTATCATCCTCCGAGACTGATCTAAACTGTTTGAATCAGTCTATTACTCTCATTCTAGAACACTAAATCAGAATATCACTCCCATCATCCCTAGGGACCAATTCAGACTATCACCCCCATTAGTACAGAAGACTGAATCAGACTATCAACCTCATGATTCCTGGGGGCTAAATCAGACTATCAGCATTATTACTACAGAAGACTGAATCAGACTACCACCACCATCATCCCATGAGACAGAATTAGACTACCATGCCCATCATCCTTGGAGACTGAATTAAACCCCCATTATCCCATGACACTACCACCCTCATCATTCCAGTAAACTGAATCAGACTAACACCTCCATCATAACATGAGACAGAGTCAGGTTATCACCCTCAGCATCCTCAGAGACTGGATCAGAATATCATCCCCATCATTGCTTGGGAATGAATCAATCAGTCACCCCTATCATGCCTGTGGACCAAATAAGACCATCCACCTATGGCTCCAGAAGACTGAATAAGACTCTCACCCCTATTATTCCAAGTAGTTAAATCAGACTTTCACCCCCCCCCCCATACTATGAGTCTAAATCAGACTATTAAATGGTAAGATCCCTGTGCTGTTTGTGTTCAAGGTTTTTTGCCACCAATAGTTTGGCAACATTAGAACAACCGATATTGTGCAATGTCATTAAAAACTGTTATGCAAAAAAAATGTTTTTTTTTTTTTTCTATATTTTTTTTTTCAATTTTACAAACCAATAAATCATACAAAAAAATAGAAAACAATCACGATATCAAAGTCCATTATTCTATAATAGAAAAAAAAAAAAAAAGAAAAGAGAAAAGAAAAGAAAAAAAAAAAATGTTTTTTACCATAAAAAATAAATGAAAATTTCAACATATAAATCAAATAAATAAAAACTCATAAGTCCATAAAGTGCTGTGAATATTCCGTGTTGTAATTGTTTCTTTATAGGTGCAATCCGTGCAAAAATATAAGAAGGTGATGAAAGTGCTGCCCTCCCGGTCCTCTCGTGTCCTCAGTCACCGGCTTTCCATGAAAATATCGCCTGCAGTACAAGATCCTGCGTGTCTTTATATATAATTCCTTGGCTTTTCCTCACATTTCCATCGGTAAATCTTTACCATAGGAGGAGAATAGGAGAAAATAAGCAATAATACCATTTAAATTAAAAAAGTTTTATTTAAGGTAAAAAATGACGCTAACATTACACATTCCTGGTAAAAGCATTGAACACAGCTGTGCTATCCGCAGTTTGCATTCCAAATCCAGGAAATGACATCACCGGACGTCTCCGTCACCTAATGCATTTCGCTCCACCCAGCAAGCTTCATCAAGACTCTCCAGCAGCAGGTAACGATGAGTTGTCTCTAATGCCCATGCGCGCAAGTGCACCCGACAGAATAACAGAAACCAAGTCAGATCTTCCAATCTTCAAAAAAAAAAAAAAGGTTAGTGACGTACCTTGCACATGAGCACTGCGGCGATTGGAGGATCCGACAGGGTTTCTGTTATTCTGTCAGTTGCACACGCGTGCGCGCATGGGCAGTAGAGCCAAATTGTTGAAATCTGCTGCTGGAGAGTCACCGGAATGGACGTAACTGGAGATTTCGACGAGTTGACTATTTTGACAAAACACCGGCGACGGGGGAAAGAGGAGGGGAGCTGAACTTCCGGGGGACCTCGCCGCATCTTGCCACAGCAGGTCTTACGGAAGTGGTAGTGGGTACCTGTCAAAAACTGGTACCAGTTACCCCCTCCCCCCCAAAAGGTGCCAAATGTGGCACCAGAGGGGGGGGAGGGAGCAGATAAGCAGAGTTTCCACAGCATTAATATAATTCATTACTATAAATAAATACATATAGATATACACAGTATCTCACAAAAGTGAGTACACCCCTCACATTTTTTTTTACATTTCATTATATATTTTCATGTGACAACACTGAAGAAATGAGACTTTGCTACAATGTAAAGAAGTGATAGTACAGCTTGTATAACAATGTAAATTTGCTGTCCCCTCAAAATAACTCAACACACAGCCATTAATGTCTAAACCGCTGGCAACAATTTGGGCCCAAAGTGTCAATATTTTGTGTGGCCACCATTTCATTCCAGCACTGCCTTAACCCTCTTGGGCCTGGAGCAGCCAGACAGGTTGCCACTGGAGTCCTCTTCCACTCCTCCATGGCAACACCACGGAGCTGGTGGATGTTAGAAACCTTGTGCTCCTCCACCTTCCGTTTGAGGATGTCCCACAGATGCTCAATAGGGTTTAGGTCTGGAGACATGCTTGGCCAGTCCATCACCTTTACCCTCAGCTTCTTTAGTAAGGCAGTGGTCTCTTGGAGGTGTGTTTGGGGTCGTTATGTTGGAATACTGCCCTGCGGCCCAGTCTCCGAAGGGAGGGGATCATGCTCTGCTTCAGTATGTCACAGTACATGTTGCCATTCATGGTTCCTTCAATAAACTGTAGCTCCTAAGTTCCGACAGCACATGCTGGACACCATCTGAACCAAATAAGTTTATCTTGGTCTCATTAGACTACAGGACATGGTTCCAGTAATCCACGTCCTTTGTCAGCCATGCAGACCAATTTGATGCAGTGTGCGGCGTATGATCTGAGCACTGACAGGCTGACCCCCCACCCCTTCAACCTCTTTAGCAAAGCCGGCAGCACTCATACGTCTATTTCCCAAAGACAAGCTCTGGATATGATGCGGAGCACGTGCACTCAACTGCTTTGGTCGACCATGGTGAGGCCTGTTCTGAGTGGAACCTGTCCTGTTAAACAGCTGTATGGTCTTGGCCACCGTGCTGCAGCTCAGTTTCAGGGTCTTGGCAATCTTCCTATAGTCTAGACCAAGTAGAGCAACAATTCTTTTTTTCAGATCCTCAGAGAGTTTTTTGCCATGAGATGCCATGTTGAACTTCCAGTGACCAGTATAAGAGAGTGAGAGCGATAACACCAAATTTAACACACCTGCTCCCCATTCACACCTGAGATCATGTAACACAAATGAGTCACATGACACCGGGGAGGGAAAATGGCTAGTTGGGCCCAATTCAGACATTTTTACTTAGGGGTGTATTCACTTTTGTTGCCAGCGGTTTAGACATTAATGGCTGTGTGTTGAGTTATATTGAGGGGACAGCAAATTTACACTGTTATTCAAGCTGTACGCTCACTACTTTACATTGTAGCAAAGTGTAATTTCTTCAGTGTTGTCACATGAAAAGATAGAATAAAATATTTACAAAAAATGTGAGGGGTGTACTCACTTTTATGAGATACTGTACCAGCCCAAGAGCATACCGTCATTATTTTCTTGTTCATAAAATAGAAAACCATGCATTTTAAAGCACATTTGAAGAATGTATTATACTCACCAGTGCCCATCAGTGCAGCCTCATTAGAGCCCATCAGCGCAGCCTCATCAGTGCCCATCAATGCAGCCTGCTCAGTGCCAAACAGCTCAGCTTTACCAGTGCCCATCAATGCAGCTCGCCAGTGTCCATTAATGCAGCCTGATAAGTGCCCATCAATGAAGCCTCACCAGTGTCCATCAGTGCAGTCTGATTAGGGCCCATCAATGCAGCCTCACCAGTGCCCATCAATGCAGCCTCACCAGTGCCCATCAATGCAGCCTCACCAGTGCCCAACAGTTTAGCCTCATCAGTCCCCATCAATGCAACCTCACCAGTGCCCATCAGTGCAGCCTGGCCAGTGCCTATTAATGCAGCCTGATCAGTGCCCCATCAATGCAGCCTCACCAGTGCCCTATCAATGCAGTGTGATCAGTGCCCCATCAATGCAGCTTCACCAGTGCCCCACCAATAAAGCCTCACCAGTGCCCCATCAATGCAGCTTCACCAGTGCCCCACCAATAAAGCCTCACCAGTTAGAAAAATGCAAGAAATGTTGGACCGGGCGCTACCACTTTAAATAGTATTGTGCAAATATGTGCTGTAAAAGTGCATGTGTTGCAATCAACAAAGTGAAAAGTGCTACGTGCCGTTTAAAACCAACAATAGGTATTGACCTGGGCTGTGCTTATTGTGCCATATTTAAAATGTCATATACCATACATTTATAAAAAGTGCCAAGTGCTGATAAAACCAAGTGCCACGTGTTGTGATCCGTGCTAAAACAATATATGGCGCCGGCGGATGTTCCACCAAAAAAAGCACCGCTGCTTACCGCACTCTTAAGCCTTTGACTCGACACTTCTTGGTCACTACAACAAAGAATAAACCTCCATTGCGTAGCATTTGTTGTATAAAGCGAAAATATTAAGCATCCACTCACAGTTTGGGGAGTTCACGATCAGCTTGAATGGTGTTCGCCGGGTCGCTTCCGCGTTCCACTGGCTCAAAACATCAAAACCGGAAGTGACGTATTGACGTACACAAACCACGCCCTACGCGTTTCGTCATACGACGTCATCTGGATACTACCATGGCTATCATCCCCCATCATCACTGAAAACTGAATTTGACTATCAACCCCATCATCCCTGGAGACAGAATCAGATTCTCACCCCCATCCTCCCTGAAGACCAAATCCCACTCTTACCCCCATCATCCCTGGAGATCAGACTCACTCTTGTCATCCTTGGAGAGTGGATCAGACTATCACCTCTATCATCCCTGGAGACTGAAGCAGACTAACACCCCTATCTTTCCAGGGTTCTGAAACTATTACCCCCCCCCCCCCCATCATCCCTGGAGACTGAGTCAGACTATCACCCCCATCATCCCTAAAAATTAAATCAGACTATCACCCTCACCACTCAGGACCAGGAGACTGAATCAGACTGTCACCCCATCCTGTGAGAAGGAATCAGATTTTCACCCCTATGATCCCTGGAGAGTGAATCAGACTATCATCTCCATCATCCCTGGAGAGTGAATAAGACTATCACCCCCACCACTCCAGGACCAGGAGACTGAATCAGACTGTCAACCCCATCATCCCATGAGAAGGAATATAACTTTCAACTTATGATCCCTGGAGAGTGAATAAGACTATCATCTCCATCATCCCTGGAGAGTGAGTAAAACTATAACCCCCATCATCCCCGAACAGAATCAGACCATCACCCCCATCACACCAGGACCAGGAGACTGAATGAGACTGTCACCCCCATTATCCCAATAGACGGAATCAGATTTTCGCCCCCATCATCCCTGGAGACCAAAGTGGACTATCACCCCCTTCATCCCAAGAGACTGGATAATACTACTCCCCCCCCCCCCCTGTTATCCCTGTAGACAGAATCAGAGCATCACCCCCATAATCCCAAAAGATCAAACTAGACAATCACCCTTATCATCCCTGGAGAGCAAACCAGGTCACCCCCCCCCCCCCCCCAAATCGGACTAATACTTTCATCATCTGATACTGTATCAGACGATCACTATTATCCCCTCCCCCATTTTACAATTTCAATCAGATTGTTTGCCACTGATCTGTCCTATATTAGGGATGAGAACAAATCACATCGAACTATCGCGATTACAGGGTAATACACATCAATTATTAACACTACTACTAATAATAATCGATTAGCGCGATTTTTAGTGACTGATATTATGTATCATATTATGCCATACGATATATACTGTTATTTTTGGTTGTGGTCGGGCGGTGATCGGTCCGATATCGGAAGGAGATCTCATGGACGATATGACACAGAATGACTGGGATGATATCGCACAGGAAATAATCGTTGCCTTCCTAAACTGTTGTTCTATCTTCCTAATCCCAATCTAATTAGACGTCTGTGGGGGAATAGTGCGAGGATTATGTTCAATTAGAAACCGATTTTTGGCGTTTATCCTCCTTTTTGGCCGATTCAGAACACAGCATGTACTAAACTCGCTCACTTCCTTTCCCAGGACGTATAAAGTCGTCCGTCGGTCGGTTCGGTGCTTCCTGCTTTTATCACACTCAGATCGGGTGTATATGACAAAGTGCCAACAAGATTGCATGAGCCGATATAGGAATCACACACAATAGGATCGGAAAGATTCTCCATTTTGTTCTGGTGATCGGACAGAAGAAACTGAAGAAATGTTTTTGTTTTCTAAAGGATCGCCTGATACCCATATGTATCATATCATATCGTATCGTATCATATCATTCATATCAAACATACCATACCATATCATTGGTATCATATCATACTAATCATATCATATCATACATATCATATCATATCATATCATACATATCATATCATATCATATCATACATATCATATCATGACAATCATATCATAGCCTACCAATCATATCATATCATACATACCATATCATACATATCATATCATATCATATCATACATACCATATCATACATATCATATCATATCATATCATATCATATCATTCATATCAAACATACCATACCATATCATTGGTATCATATCATACTAATCATATCATATCATATCATACATATCATATCATGACAATCATATCATAGCCTACCAATCATATCTTATCATATAATATCATATCATACATACCATATCATACATATCATATCATACCAATCATATCATACATACCATATCATAAATATCATATCATACATATCATATCATAGCCTACCAATCATATCTTATCATATAATATCATACATACCATACCAATCATATCATATCATATCATATCATATCATATTGTACCAATAACGTCATATCATACCAATCATATCATACCAGTTCATATCATATCATATATATATATATATATATATATATATATATATATATATATATATATATATATATATATATATATATATATATATATATATATATATATACCATATAATGGACTATACATCAAGCACTGGATTATATATTGTAAACTGGACGATATACCATATATTAAACTATATAACATATGGACTATGCACCATATACTAGATTAAATACCATATACTAGTCTATAAAGAACATAATAGATTATATATCACATGCATTACATATTCTACTGTAGAAAGTACAGAATTATCTATAGGACTATTGTATATACTATAGTGCAATATAAAGGTTATATTTCTTCTGGGGACACAAGACGAATAAAACAAACCTATTCTTTTTTCTTAATTCTGCTAGTTTATTATTATTATTAGTAATAGTAGTTTTGGAAGTAGTATTTTTTATTTATTATTATTACTATTATTATTATTAGAAGTAGTAGTAGTAGAAGGAGTAGAAGTAGAAGTAGTTTTGGAAGTAGTATTCTTTATTATTATTATTATTATTATTAGTAGTAGTAGTAGTAGTAGTAGAAGGAGTAGTAATAGTAGTAGTTTTGGAAGTAGTATTCTTTTTATCATCATTATTATTATTATTATTATTATTATTATTAGTAGTAGTAGTAGTAGTAGAAGGAGTAGAAGTAGAAGTAGTTTTGGAAGGAGTATTATTTTTTATTATTATTATTAGTAGTAGTAGTAGAAGGGGTAGTAATAGTAATAGTTTTGGAAGTAGTATTCTTTATTATTATTATTATTATTAGTAGTAGTAGTATTAGTAGTAGTAGTTTTGGAAGTAGTATTCTTTTTATTATTATTATTATTATTATTAGTAGTAGTAGAAGGAGTAGAAGTAGAAGTAATTTTTTATTATTATTATTAGTAGTAGTAGTAGTAGTAGAAGGAGTAGTAATAGTAGTAGTTTTGGAAGTAGTATTCTTTATTATTATTAGTAGTATTAGTATTAGTAGTAGTAGTTTTGGAAGTAGTATTCTTTTTTTTATTATTATTATTAGTAGTAGTAGTAGTAGTAGTAGAAGTAGAAGTAGAAGTAGTTTTGGAGGGAGTATTATTTTTTATTATTATTATTAGTAGTAGTAGAAAGAGTAGGAGTAGAAGTATAAATAGAATAATAATAGTATTAGTAATAATAGTAATAGTAGTTTTGGAAGTGGTATTATTTATTAAGATTATTAATATTATTGATATTTTATGTCCTATCGAAGGATCTCTCTGAATAGTATTGTCTTCTAATTAGTATAAATGATGTCACAAGAACACAGATTGCTCTATAATTATACTGTAGAATGGTTATGTTGAATAATCATTTTATAAGACGGAAATGTTCTGAAGGATGGAAAGGATTTTGGGGTGTTTTTTTGTTACAATTTCCACCACCTGGAAGTAATTGTCGCTAGAAATATATTTTTTCCTAATATCAAAGAATGTATCTCCTTATAGATGATCCCAGGAATCCATCAGACAGCAACAGAAGGGATCCGACCCTGTTACTATTTCCTCCACTGTAATTATTGTTTCACAATGAGAGATCAGAGATCACATACAAGATCCTGGAAATTCCTTCTATCATCTGGTATTAAACTGGTCCTTATCAGAAATAATTCTACCATACTGGAATATTCCTCCTATCGTTGTATCACAATGGTATATAACTACTATCATTGTATCATACTGGAAGATAACTCCTATTATTGTATCACACTGGAAGATAACTCCTATTATTGTATCACACTGGAAGATAACTCCTATTATTGTATCACACTGGAAGATAACTCCTATTATTGTATCACACTGGAAGATAACTCCTATTATTGTATCACACTGGAAGATAACTCCTATTATTGTATCACACTGGACGATAACTCCTATTATTGTATCACACTGGAAGATAACTTCTATTATTGTATCACACTGGAAGATAACTCCTATTATTGTATCACACTGGAAGATAACTCCTATTATTGTATCACACTGGAAGATAACTCCTATTATTGTATCACACTGGACGATAACTCCTATTTTTGTATCACACTGGAAGATAACTCCTATTATTGTATCACACTGGACGATAACTCCTATTATTGTATCACATTGGACGATAACTCCTGTTATTGTATCACACTGGAATATATTTTATATTATTTTATAACACTGGAATATAACTATTATCATTGTATCACACTGGAAGATAACTCCTATCATTGTACCACACTGGAATATCTCTTCTATTATTGTATAACACTGGAAGATAACTGCTATCATTGTATCACAATGCAATATAACCCCTATCGTTGTATCACAATATAATCCTATACTACTGGAATATAACTATTATTATTGTATCACATTGAAATATATATTTATACACTATTATTGTATTTACCCTGGAATATAACTACTATCATTGCATCAAACTGGAAAATATATATCACATTGGAAAATATATATCACACTGGAAATTAAACAACCATCACTGTATTACTGGAATATATTTCCTATCTTTGCATCACACTGGAATGTAATTACTATCATTGTATCACACTGGAATATAACTCCTATCATTGTATCACACTGGAATATCCCCCCCACCATTGTATCACTCTGGAAATAATCCTATAATCATTGGAATGTTAGAAATTGCAGGAAATTATTATATCTCTTGTTGAAATATCCTATAGGGAGGGATAGGAGGTAACACAGGAAAAGCTTTATGATCCACTGGATCATGTTTACTGCAGGTTGCTGTAATAATAATAATAATAATAATAATAATAATAATAATAATAATAATAATAATAATAATAATACTGATGCTGATTATCATCATCATCAGTATTATTTTTAGCATTATTATTATTATTTACACTAATACAAACTGTGTTACAGTATTGGGGACAGATGAGGAATTGTATTGTGCTATTCTGAAATATTTGCGATATCTATGATGATATTGGGTGGAAGAGATTATGATAAAAAATATTTATACTGAATGTAGTAAATGAAAAAGTGATAATGATGTTATACATTTTATAAATATAATTTACAGACACTATAAATTGTAAGATATTGATAATGATTGAATGAAACAGATATAAAATTACATGACCCTCAAAGAAGTAAAAATAGATTATTTTAAATTGTAACATATTGATGTAAATATATTAAAAATATATAACACGGATACAATTTATAACACTATCTTACAACTGATAATTATACAATTTATATAATTTTATACAGTTTATGGCAACATACATCAATTACTAATATAAATAATAGTACAGTATATTGTTATTAATTATAAGAAACGATTATACATTGTATGATGCTGATAATAATAGTACATTTTTGTATAAATTGTATCAGTAATTTTATACGGTTACTAAAAAATATCTTACAATTTATATCAGCATTCTACAAAGTTTACTATTATCAAATGTAAGAGATCTTATTATAAATCGTATTATGGAAATTACCTGTAAGATATTCTTCTAAATTATAAGATAATAATGTATATTGAATAATGTTGATATAAATGAAATAAATTGTATTATGTAGATATAAGTTGTAATGCTTGTATAATTTGTATAATACAATTACAAATTGTAGAATTTTCATATGAATTGTATAATACTGATTTTTGTATATTGTAGATTTACATCGAATATTGTTTGTATAAATTGTATATTAATAATATAAAATTGTACCATTTTAAAATAAACTGTATAATACTGAAATCATTTATATACTGTAGATATAAACTGTATAATGCTTATATAAATGGTATAATACTAATATAAATGTTAAACTATCGTTATGAATTGTAAAAAAATGTTACAAAGTACAAGAAAAGGTTATAAATTGCATAATATTGACATAGATTGCATATTGTAGATACAATCTGTATAATGTTTATTTTAGTGGTATAATAATAATATACATTGTATATTGTTGATAGAAATAGAATAGAATTGATATAAATTGAACATTGTTATTATGAATTTTGTATTGCTAATATCAATTGCATAATTCCGATTTAAAATATATAATTTTGATAGAACTTTTATAATTGTATAATTCTGATATAAATGACATATTAATAATATAAATGATAAAGGAGTGATAAAAATTGTAATCTTCAGTTAATGGAGATTGTAGAGAGTTGATATCGTTCGCTATAATCAGAGAAGATCTTGTCACTGACATATCGGAATGAGCCTCGGAGGATCTCGTGACTCACCTGAGCTGCAGGTCCGGCTCTCCCCCTCGGGCCCCGGACTTCTGTGTGGCCCCTGTGGCTCCCCCAATAATAGAGCCGGTTGGCTATAGAATGTGGGAATGGCTGTGGCCCCCAAGAGCCCCAAACCAGAGCGGGCTGCAAGTAGATGGGCCCCTGGGGGGATGGGGGCAAGGTGGCCCCTGGGAGGTGTTGGTGGGTCCTTATTGAGTCCCAAAATCTCCTGGATGCCAAATCCTGTGCTTCGGGGGGCTCCTGGGGGCCCCTCTCTGCCCGTCATCATGTCCAGTCCGGAGCCACAACTGACTGGCAGCCTCACCCGCGGCTTATATAACACCCCACCCGGGTGAGGGATCAGGCCCCGCCCCCTTACAGGCGGCGACCAGCGGGTGTAGAAAGGATAGATTTTATCACTGAGATTTCTCATTATTAGAGTTTAGAATATACAGAATATATACAAGAATTGTCTCCATGTCTATCCGTCTACCAATCAATCCATCAACTCATTTATCTATCTATCCTCTCACCTGTTATCTACCTATGTGTCTTTCCATATATCTTATCTATTCTATTATCTATATCTACCTGTCCATCTATTTATCTATCTATCTATCTATCTATCTATCTATCTATCTATCTATCTATCTATCTATCTATCTATCTATCTATCTATCTATCTATCTATCTATCTATCTATCTATCTATCTATCTATCTATCTATCTATCTATCTATCTATCTATCTATCTATCTATCTATCTATCTATCTATCTATCTATCTATCTATCTTTCTTAGATATGTACATAATAGATAAGGTAATCAATAGGCTGAAAGGTAAATAGATGGATAGATAGATAGATAGATAGATAGATAGATAGATAGATAGATAGATAGATAGATAGATAGATAGATAGATAGATAGATAGATAGATAGATAAAGTTAATCGATAGACTGAAAGATAAATAGATGGACAGGTAGATATAGATAATAGAATAGATTAGATACTGTAGATAGGTAGGTAGGTATATAGAAATGTACATAATAGATAAGTCAATGGATAGACTGACAGATAAATAGATGGACGGGTAGATATAGATAATAGAATAGATAAGAGAATATATGGAAATACACATAAGTAGATAACAGGTGAGTTAGAAGATAGATAAACAAATCTGATAGATAGATAGATAGATAGATAGATAGATAGATAGATAGATAGATAGATAGATAGATAGATAGATAGATAGATAGATAGATAGATAGATAGATAGATAGATAGATAGATAGATAGATAGATAGATAGATAGATAGATAGATAGATAGATAGATAGATAGATAGATAGATAGATAGATAGATAGATAGATAGATAGATTTGCTTATCTATATTCTAACTCACCTGTTATCTACTTATGTGTCTTTCCATATATCTATCTTATCTATTCTATTATCTATATCTACCCGTCCGTCTATTTATCTGTCAGTCTATCAATTAACTCTATCTATCTATCTATCTATCTATCTATCTATCTATCTATCTATCTATCTATCTATCTATCTATCTATCTATCTATCTATCTATCTATCTATCTATCTATCTATCTATCCATCTATTTATCTGTCAGTCTATTGATTACCTTATCTATTATGTACATATCTCTCTAGCTTTGATAGATAGATAGATAGATAGATAGATAGATAGATAGATAGATAGATAGATAGATAGATAGATAGATAGATGAACTTTTATGTAGATAATAGGTAAGTTAGTTAATAAAAGATAGATAGACAGGTAGATACATAGATTGTACAATAGATAAGATAGATGTACAAATAGATGATATCGGATAGCTATAGCTAGATAGGCAAATGGGTAGATAAATAGATAGTGTATATTATCTATTTATCTAGCTGTCTATCTACAGTATATATCTTTTAATTCACTAACTAATCTATCTATTAACCAATCTATTTACCTATTTGTCTATCTATCTACTAATTTATCTGTTCTATTATCTATTTGTCTATCTGTCCATTTAACAGTCTTTTTTTTTTTTTTCAGATCCTCAGAGAGTTCTTTGCCATGAGGTGCCATGTTGAACTTCCAGTGACCAGTATGAGAGAGTGAGAGCGATAACACCAAATTTAACACACCTGCTCCCCATTTACACCTGAGACCTTGTAACACTACCGAGTCACATGACGCCGGGGAGGGGAAATGGCTAATTAGGCCCAATTTGGACATTTTCAATTAGGGGTGTACTCACTTTTGTTGCCAGTGGTTTAGACATTAATGGCTGTGAGTTGAGTTATTTTGAGGGGACAGCAAATGTACACTGTTATACAAGCTGTACACTCACTACTTTACATTGTAGCAAAGTGTCATTTCTTCAGTGTTGTCACATGAAAAGATAGAATAAAATATTTACAAAAATGTGAGGGGTGTACTCACTTTTGGGAGATACTGTATATAATAGAAAATATAAGCTAGATATATGGAAAGACACATAAGTAGATAACAGGTAAGAGGATAGATAGATAGATAGATAGATAGATAGATAGATAGATAGATAGATAGACAGACAGACAGACAGACAGACAGACAGATAGATAGATAGATAGATAGATAGATAGATAGATAGATAGATAGATAGATAGATAGATAGATAGATAGATAGATAGATAGATAGATATGATAGCCATAGCTAGATAGGCAAATAAGAGATGAGTTAAGTTAATTGTTATGTACCTATTTGTCTGCCTATCCGTCTATCTATCTCATACTAACTTATCTATTCTATTATCTATTTATAGATTTGTCTATCTATCTATCTATCTATCTATCTATCTATCTATCTATCTATCTATCTATCTATCTATCTATCTATCTATCTATCTATCTATCTATCTATCAATTACCTTATCTATCTATCTATCTATCTATCTATCTATCTATCTATCTATCTATCTATCTATCTATCTATCTATCTATCTATCTATCTATCTATCTATCTATCTATCTATCTATCTATCTATCTATCTATCTATCTATCTATCTATCTATCTATCTATCTATCTATCTATCTATCTATCTATCTATCTACTAACATATTATTATCTATTTGTCTACCTATTCTTTTTTCTATCCATCTATCTATTAATATATCAACGAACTTATCTATTATCTAATTATTTGTTTATCATTCTTTCTTATCCATCATATCTTTCTTTCTATAGAAAAATAGTTAGATAGACAGGAAAATAAATACATAATAGAATATATACATTAATACGTACAGTAGATGGATATTTAGACAAATAAGTAGATATAGATTGGTTAGTAGATAGATCGATAGATCTTCTGTTGAGGTCCCCCAAGGTTCTGTCCTTGGACCTCTACTATTTTTGATCTACACCTCCTCCCTATCAGCTGATTGCCTCCCATGGCTTCCACTACCATTTCTATGCTGATGACACCCAAATATCTCTATACCCCTCAGCTCACCCCATCAGTCTCCTACCGCATCACTGATTTACTAACAGACATATCAGCCTGGATGTCTCATCACTTCCTCATACTGAATCTATCTAAAACCGAGCTCATTATATTTCCTCCTCTACGTGCCCCTTCCCCTGAATTCTCTGTCAAGATCAATGGCACAACTATTGGTCCTTCCACACATGCCAGGGTGCTAGGGGTAACCCTGGACTCTGAACTAACCTTTCAGGCCCACATCCAATCCTTGTCCAAATCATACCACCTCAATCTACGCAACATCTCTAGAATACGCCTCTTTTTAACCAATGACACCACCAAGCTTCTCCCTGGTCACCTCTCACCTCCATTACTGCAACTCCCTCCTCATTGGATTACCTTTACATAGATTACCCCCCCTTCAGTCCATTATAAATGCTGCTGCAAGACTCATCTACCTTACCAACCATTCAGGGTCCTCCACCCCTCTCTGCCAATCCCTCTATTGGCTTCCACTCACCCAACAAATACAATTCAAAGTACTGAGAATAGTTTACAATGCCATCCACAACTCAGTCCCCAGCTACATCACTAACCTGATCTCAAAATATCAACCAAGCCGCTCTCTTCGGTCCTCCCAGGACCTTCTGCTCTCTACCTCCCTTGTCACCTCTTCCCATGTTCACCTCCAGGATTTCTCCAGAGCTTCTCTCATCCTTTGGAATTCCCTACCCCAATCTTTCTGACTGTCCCCTAATCTATCCATCTTTATACAATCCCTAAAAACCCTTCTCTTTAACCTCCCTGGCGGTATGATTCTGTCAGGAATTCTGTACCAAAAGCGGTACAATTTTTTTCATGGAAATTTGGCGTTATGTATTATAGGCCTACAATTCTTAGTAATTACTGACTTAAATCTGACCAAAACAAGACTCTAGTAGACATCCCAGATGTGATAAATTTGAAACACAAACGCATGAATTATAATCAAATCAATAATATTATTTTATTATATAATATATATAATAAAATTATATTATTGATTAGATTATAATTCATGCGTTATATATTATATATATGTGTGTGTGTATGTATGTATGTATATATATATATATATATATATATATATATACACACACACACACATATATATATATAAAATATATAATTAAAATCGAATCAATAATATAATTTTATATATATATATATATACACACACGTGTGTATATAGGTATATGTATATATATATATGTGTGTGTGTGTATATATATATATATATATATATATATATATATACACACATATATATACATATATATATATATATGCATATATATATATATATATATAAAATATAAAATGTGTTATGTGTTTGTGTTTTGTGCAACGTTTGAATTTCCCTCCCTAGTTCCGTTCCCTGCAGCATTGCTGCTGCAGGGAACGGAACTAGGAAGTCATCACACCGACGGAGGACGGAGGAGCGGCGGGACTCTCGGCTGGCGGTCACAGCAATGAGAGATCATCGCTGGATCGCCAGGATAAGGTAAGAGACACTGCTGCGCTCTCTGCACATTCACCCCGAGCGTGACTTGGGGATACCGATCCTGCACTAAAAAATCCACCCCGAGTCACGCTCGGGATTACCGCCAGGGGGGTTAAAGAAGCCTTTTCTGCTTCTAACTAATAGAAACTAATAAAAGTGGAACTAAACTGTATCTGAGCACCACAAACTGAAAACGCTATTTAAATACTTTTTTAGTATTCACAGCAAACTCACTCATTCATCCATGAGTTTAATAAAGAATTTGTTTAGTTAAAGAATTAATAATAAATAATTATTAAATAAAATTGCTTTATTATGTTGAGAAAGAACTTTAAAAAGCACCCCGTAACATTTCTAGCTCCAAGCATCTTGAGTAAGGGCAGAATATTCATGTAGCATTTACTTCCTGGAATCCACCTGCCCTTAGCTCAGGCATGCAGACGGGAGGGTGTGTTTAGCTATGAAAGCTCCTCCTCCCCTCCTGCAGATGAAATAAATAAAATGCCCATGAAGACTCCTGGGATGGATGACATTTTATGACTTAGGTCAGAAACCAGGAAGCAAATGAAGACACATTATTATTATTATTATTTTTCTTTTTTTAAACAAGACAATAATAATTTACCTTTCTATCTAATCATTAATGCTAGCAGTATAAGGACTAAAAATAGTTGATAGTGATTGAGAGTTTAGTTCTGTTTTAACTTCAGCAGAGTTAAAGGAGGTCACTGAGTTGGCTGGGCTGTTACTGAGTAACATAGTTAGGTTGAACAAGACACAAATCCATCCAGTTCAACCAACAGAAAAACTAAAAACAGAATAAATAAATAGAAACCTCTATACAGAAGTCCTAAACCCACAGTTGATCCATAGGAAGGCAGAAAAATAGTTCACTGTTTGTTTCTGCACGTGCGTTTACATGTGTTTGCAATCCGCTTTTAGTGCATTTTCAGTGTTTATATGTGTGTGCTCTTCTCTTGGAATGCATTTTTCATGTATTCTACATTTTTTTTTTCTTTACTAAGTTGCATTTTCATGTGTTTATGAAGCTTTTGCAGTTCAGTGCAGAAAAATGCAGCATGCTGTTTTTTTTTTTTTTTTCTTTAACGCGCAAGAAACCACTACAACGGTGTAAACTAGGCTTATTGAAATACATTATTTTTCTTGCATATGCATTTGTGCTGCATTCACACTGCATTTAACCATTTGCTTACTGGGCACATATACCCCCTTCCTGCCCAGGCCACATTTCAGCTTTTAGCGCTGTCACACTTTGAATAAGGCTTCTTTCACACGGAGCGGACCGTATTTTGATCCGCTCCGGCACTTCTTTTTTTTTTTACGGACACGGATGACACTTGTGTCATCTGGTCCGTATGTCCGCATATCATCCCATCCATTTGCGGATGATATACGGACATAATGTATGTCTATGGGATTGCGGATGTCAGCGGATGACACCACTGACATCCGATTTTGCGTCCTTTCCGTTTTTTAAACGGAAAGAAAAAATAGGGTTCTGTTCCGTTCTAAAAAACGGAACAGAACTGAAAGGACGCAAATCGGATGTCAGCGGACAGTCATCCGCTGACATCCGCAATCCCATTGACTTACATTATGTCCGTATATCACCTGCAAACGGATGGGGTGATATACGGACATACGGAACGCCCATGTGAAAGAGGCCTAACAATTGCGCCGTCATGCTACATTGTACCCACATGAAATTTTTATAATTTTTTTCACACAAATAGAGATTTATTTTGGTGGTATTTATTCCCTACTGGGATTTGTATATTTTGCTGAACAAGCAAAAAAAAGACAAAATTACAAAATTAAAAAAACAAAAACTGTTTTCATAGTTTGTTATAACATTTTTCCAAACAGGTAATTTTTCTCCTTCATTGATGTACTCTGATGAGGCTGCACTGATGGGCACTGATAAGGCAGCACTGATGAGGCTGCAGTGATAGGCACTGATTGGCAGCTCTGATGGGCACTGATAGGTTGCACTGATTGGCAGCTCTGATGGGCACTGATAGGTTGCACTGATTGGCAGCTCTGATGGGCACTGATAGGTTGCACTGATTAGCAGTACTGATGGGCACTGATGGGTGGCACTGATTAGCAGTACTGATGGGCACTGATGGGTGGCACTAATTAGCAGTACTGATGGGCACTGTTAGGTGGCACTGGTTAGCAGCACTGGTTGGGACATTGTGGGACCAATGTCCATCTTACAGAAGTCAGTGATCGGCTTTATTTTTATTTTTTTTGCGTGCGGAAAGAAAAAAGCAGATGACCAGCTTCTGTTTACATCATGTGATTAGCTGTCATTGGCTGACAGCTGATAAGGTGGTAAAGGGCCGGGATCAGCTCTTTATTCAGATCTGCAATCAGCTGAGTCCCAAGGACTCGGTGATCAAAGAGCGCGCCGACCATGCACCTCAGGGGGTACACGGGAAGCGCGAGAACGGGAGGACGTCCAGGTAAGTCTTCCAGGCATTTTAGGCCGGCCCTGTAGCCATCTTTCGGCTATAACGCGGGCGTGAAGTGGTTAAAAACACACCGGACTGCATCTGGTGTAATTGAGCCCCTATAGTACGGTCTAATTTGCTCCAGCAGGGGAAAACTAAATGACATCCTGATCCCCCAGAAAGCGATCAGATATTCCCTGGATCAACAATCCCTGGTATTATTACTAATAAATGTTATTATCCAGAAATGTTTTATTTATTTAGAAATACACCAGATCTTTTTTAAAACAATCTACTGAGCTGGCTAGAACTAGTTCTTGGGGGAGTCTATTCCACATTTTCACAGCTCTTACTGAAGAAGCCTTTCCATAGAAGGGGTTTAAATCTCTATTTCTCCAGATGTAGAGTGCCCCTTTGTCCTTCATAATGACCTGAAACTTCACTGTATGGAACACATAGCTATTTATACATGGTGATCATACCCCCCCCCCCCCTTTAAGCAGAGCTCCACCCAAAAGGGGAAGCTTCATTTGTTCACACTCTCCCCCCCCATCCACTGCCACTGCCACATGTGCCACTTCGTAGGGGGGGAGGGGGAACTGGTACCTGGTTTTGATAGGTACCTGCTCCCATTTCCTAGTAAGATCACAGCACCTGCGGGGATCTACGTCATGTTAGCCCCACCTGTGTGTGTCCCAGAAGACGGCAGGACCATTCAGAAAGCGCAGCGCGACTTGCACATGTAGAAAACCAGCTGTGAAGCCTGTAGGCTTCACTGCCAGTTCCCCTTAGTTGCAATGCCGGCGCCTGCACCCGAAGCCATTCAGCTTAGGGTACTGACATTGTGGGATCTCTGGACAGGTAAGTGTCCTTATATTAAAAGTTTGCAGCTACAGTATTTGTAGCTGCTGACTTTTATTTTATCCCCCCCCCCAGACTGGAATTCCACTCAACCTCTTCTCAAGAGAAAATAAGTTGAGTTCAGCTAAACCTTCTTCATAGCGGAGCTCCTCCATGCCATTTATCAGACTAGTTGCCCCTTTTTTGCACTTTTCACAGTTCTCTGATGTCCTCTTTGAGAACTGGTGTCCAAAACTGAACTGCTTATTCCAGATGAGGTCTTACTAATGATTTGTAGAAAATGATATCTCCCTCCCTCTTGTTGGGGTCGGTCTATACCTCTTTTTTAACACTATAAACATGGGCGCACGCAGAACGTTTTCTAGGAGGGGGCATCATTTTAAGGTCAGCAGTGCTGCGCCTCTGTGCACGGGGCCACAAATCTCCTCAATTTCCTTTTCCTGGGCTCCCCCTCCCCTGGAATGATAGTACCGGGGCCTGGGGCTGAGGACAGTGCTGACAGGACTGCTGATGTCACTCACCGCGCAAGCCGCGATTCGGGAATATTTATCCAGTTTTCAGAGCGCTGATGTGACACACCGCCTCTCTCCCCCCCCTTCCGACTGACATCAGCGAGGAATCCTCGGGCCCACCCGCTGCAGGCATCTGTCAGACAGGGAGAGGAGAGAGCTGGTGGGGTCATGTGAGCGGCGATCGGTGCTCTGCAAACTGGTAAAGAATGGCTTATTTTTTTAAAACACACACACAGATAAAAGGGCACGGACACACAGGATTATTAAACAGCCCTGACAGGATAGTATAAAGTGGCTTAACAACCACTTTAAAGGGGAAGTTGCAGATGCCCATGACTATAACGTAATTTGCTAGCTTTAGAACCTGCAGCTTAGCATTGCATGCTATTAGGTTCATGATCTACCAGGAGACCTAGAACCTTCTCCACCATTGACTCCTCCAGCTGTATTCCACCTAGTGTGCATGTTTTTAGCCCCCAAGTGCATAACTTTTTTTTATCAACATTAAACCTCTTTTGACAAAAAAATTGCCCAACCAAACAATGCATTATGGTCTTCTTCATTATTCCACTGCATAGTTTGGCATCATCTGCAATTTCTGCAAACACTAACATGGTACTTTAACCACTTTACGACTGCTCACAGTAATACTACTGCGGCACAGTGGCTCGTTATCGTCTGACGACGTAGTATTAACGTCGTCAGACACTCCCCCTTCTGGGCGGTGCTTGCGCGCCGCCGGAGGCTCGCTCCCGCTGTTTTCATTCACAGCGGGAGTCGGGCCAGGGGAGGAGCAGCGGCGATCGCCGCTGCTCTGCCCCGATCGCCGGGGATCTAGTGTGGAGATCCGCCCGCCTGTGTAAACACAAGCGGACGGATCTCCATAGTGACAGGGAGTGACAGATCGGACTGTTCAGCATAGCTGGACATCCGATCTGTCCCTGACTCACTCAGTCACCTCCCCCCCCACACGTCAGTAAGCACCAGGCATACATTAACCCCTCCCTCTCCAATAAAATTAACCCCTTCCCTGCCAGTGTCATTTTTACAGTAACAGTGCATATATATAGCACTGATTACTGCAGTAATGTCACTGGTACCCCCAAAAGTGTCAAAAATGTCAGTCAAGGGTCCGATCTGTCCGCCGCAATGTCACAGTCCCACAAAAAAAATCGCAGATCGCCGCCATTACGCGTTAAAAAAAAAAACACCAAAAATGACAGAAATCTTTCCCTTTGTTAGTAAACGCAATAAATTTTGCGCAAACCAATCAAAATACGCTTATTGTGATTTTTTTTACCAAACATAGGTAGCAGAAAACAAATTGGCCAAAAATTTTTAAAAAAATTGGTTTTTACATCTTTTTTGGGGGGAATTTCATATAAAAAAAATGTTAAAAATATTGTTATTTTTTCAAAATAAACGCTCTTTTTTTGTTTATAGCGCAAAAAGTAAAAATCGCACAGGTGATCAAATACCACCAAAAGAAAGCTCTGTTTGTGGGAAAAAAAGGACGTAAATTTCGTTTGGGTACGGCGTCGCACGACCGCGCAATTGTCAGTTGAAGTCGCACAGCGCCGAATCGCAAAAAGTGGCCTGGACGGAAGACAGCAAAATCCTCCGGTGGTAAAGTGGTTAAATCCCAAACTCTAGATCATTTATTCAAAGTTTAGAAATTAAGGGCCTGAACATTGAACCTTGGGGTACACCACTGATAACCTTAGACCATTCAGAGTAAGAATCATTACCCACTACTCCCTGATTTCTGTCTTTTAACCATTTTTCTATCCATTCACAAACTGAATTTTCTAAGCCTGTACACTTTACCTTACACGTTACCCACGTAGGAGGAACTGTGCCAAACACTTTTGCAAAAAAAAAAAAAAAAAGTACATCCACAGCCATTCTTTTGCACGTTTTTGCTCACTTCCTCATAAAAAGAAATCAGATCTGTTTGACAGATTTATTCTTTGGTAAATCTATGCTGCCGTTTGCTCAAAATATTATTTTCTAGCAAAAACTCTTCTATGTGTTTTTTTTTAATTAAATTCTCAACTTTTGTTGAGAAAAAAAAAAAAACATTCTGTACATTGCAAGGGTTATAACAACCTTTGTTGCAGATTCCTACCTTTCGTTTTTCTGTGAAATCATTGTTTCTTACTATGTGACCCTGTGCAGAGTGGGTCTAATGGGAGTGGTTTCATAATGATCAATCACCCGTGCAGCTACAGCGCACTAATGAGGAAAGCTGCTGGGCCTGCATCCGTTTAGTGTTCCCATTGGGAGCATCTCACCAAAAATGATATTTTTGTTGCAGGGGATGCCAGAAATCTGATTTGTATCTTAGTACAGACTTCTGGGAAAAATGATGAGCCAATCACACAAGCAGAAAATTATGTTTCTGGGGTATGGTCAGTATACATTCTGAGTAAATAACACTTCCAGGTAGCCATATTGCATTGCATTTTCAGAAAATTAGAGTGGCTGCAGATTGAAAAGGAAAGGTCATTTTTAATAACGTTCAATTACAATATGACTTGTGTCGCAGTTGTATACGCTATATTGTTTCTTTGTTTGCTATTTTTTTCCCCCATGAAAGTGGAGTTAGCCTTTGAACTAACTGGACTGTAGTTACTTAGTAAAGACTTTGAGACTCCGTTCACATATGCTGCGGCCTCGGTTCACAGCATGGGGACCAGTGTGTCCCTGTTCACCGATTCAGGTGCGAATCAGGTCTGTGTTTTTGCCTGAATTTTCACCTGAATCTGAACTAAAGACGCATAGGACCCTTTTTAAATGTGGCCACCCCGGAGCTGTATAAACTTCATTGAGAGCCGGCAACACTCTCCTGTCATGCGAACTAGATGCGGAGAAACCTGCATCCAATTTGCATATGTGTTAACCAGGCCTGAGCTTTTTAAATATAGACACCACATTGGCCTTGTGCCAATCCAGTGGGACCACTGCAGTTATTAAAGAGTCTCTAAAAAATAGAAACAATGGCTTTGAACTCAGCTCTCTGAGGACACATGGGTGTACATCTGATCCATGTACTTTATTTACCTTTATTTTGTCTAAATGTTTTACTGAGCCATTGGGATTATTTTTTTGCACACGTCAATACTATCCCCATCATGAACATTTGCTCTCCCATTTTCTTTTGTATACAAAGACCTGAAGAAGGTATTTAATAAATGTGTCCTCACTTTGTCCTAAGTCACCAACTCTAAATCGTTTTCTACATGATCAGACTGGATTTTTTAAAATGATTAATATATTTGAAGAATATATATATATTTATATATATACACACACACACACACACACACTGCTCAAAAAAATTAAAGGAACTCTTTGAAAACACATCAGATCTCAATGGGGAAAAATATCATGCTGGATATCTATACTGATATGGACTCGGTAATGTGTTAGGAACAAAAGGATGCCACATCTTTGATGGAAATGAAAATATTAACCTACAGAGGGTTGAAATCAAAGACACCCCGAAAATCAAAGTGAAAAAATGATGCAGCAGGCTAGTCTATTTTGCGGAAATTTCATTGCAGCAACAACCCCCTCTGCTTCCTAACTGACCTGATCAATATCCCAGGAGTTTTATTGACTTGATGCTATACACTGATTAAAAAGTGCTCCTTTCATTTTTTTGAGCAGTGTATATATATATATATATATATATATATACTATATTGTCAAAAGGATTGGGGCGTCTGCCTTTACACGCACATGAACTTTAATGGCATCCCAGTCTTAGTCCATAAGGTTTAATATTGAGTTGGCCCACCATTTGCAGCTATAACAGCTTCAACTCTTCTGGGAAGGCTGTCCACAAGGTTTAGGAGTGTCTATGGGAATGTTTGACCATTCTTCCAGAAGCACATTTGTAGGTCAGGCACTGATGTTGGTCACAGTCGCCGCACTAATTTAACCCAAAGGTGTTATATCGGGTTGAGGTGCAGGCCAGTTAGGTTCCTCCACCCCAAACTCGCTCATCCATGTCTTTATGGACCTTGCTTTGTGCACTGGTCCAAATCATTTGGTGGAGGGGGATTATGGTGTGGGGTTGTTTTTCAGGGGTTGGGCTTGGCACCCTTAGTTCCAGTAAAGGGAACTCTTAAGGCGTCAGCATACCAAAACAGTTTGGACAATTTCCTGCTCCCAACTTTGTGGGAACAGTTTGGGGATGGTCCCTTCTTGTTCCAACATGACTGCACACCAGTGCACAAAGCAAGGTCCATAAAGACATGGATGAGCAAGTTTGGGGTGGAAGAACTTGACTGGCCTGAAACACGGTGGACCAACGCCAGCAGATGACATGGCTCCCCAAATCATCACTGATTGTGGAAACTTCACACTGAACCTAATGCAACTTGGTCACAAAGCTCTTGTTGGCAATCACAGAGGTCAGACGTTTCTTGTAGTTGGCGACCAGGTTTGCACACATCTCAGGAGAGATTATGTCCCACTCTTCTTTGCAGATCCTCTCCAAATCATTAAGGTTTCAAGGCTGACGTTTGGTAACTCAAACCTTCAGCTTCCTCCACATATTTTCTATGGGATAAAGGTCTTGAGACTGGCTAGGCCACTCCAAGACCTTAATGTGCTTCT